>NC_137674.1:46198249-46245749 GCF_963989245.1 Nansenia antarctica | reverse complement strand
GAATTTGAGGGAATTGAGTCTTGAAAGTCCTTGAAAGGTGCTTGAATGTGATGTTTCAGAAGGTGTGGGAAGGAACCCTGAACAAACAATCAACAGCAGGCAAGCAGGGGACGGGTGCTGGTTTAGAAATCTAATGTTGAAGTTGTTGCGTGTCTCCCCCCCCCAGTTGGGGCGCCTGGTGGACCTGTGCAGCCCCATCCATAAGAGGTACCAGCTGGCCGTGACCAAGGTGTTCGGCCGCTACATGAACGCCATCGTGGTGTCGTCTGAGAAGGTGGCGCGGGAGTGCATCGCCTACGCCAAGGAGGAGAGGATCGCACCCGAGACCTTCCTGCCTATAGACTACCTGGTGGTGAGGAGGGGAGGGGAGGGGGGGGGGGGGGAGAGAGGAGGGAGAGTGACTACCTGGATGTGAGGAGGGAGGGGAGGGGGGGGGGGGAGAGAGAGAGGAGGGAGAGGAGGTAGAGGAGGGAGAGGAGGGAGAGAGGAGGTAGAGAGGAGGGAGAGGAGGTAGAGGAGGGAGAGAGGAGGTAGAGGAGCGTGACTACCTGGACGTGAGAGGGGGGAGAGGAGGGAGAGGGAGAGGGGGGGGAGGAGGGAGAGGAGGGAGAGAGGAGGGAGAGAGGAGGGAGAGGAGGGAGAGAGGAGGTAGAGGAGGGAGAGAGGAGGGAGAGGAGGGAGAGAGGAGGGAGAGGAGGGAGAGAGTAGGGAGAGGAGGTAGAGAGGAGGGAGAGGAGGTAGAGAGGAGGGAGAGGAGGTAGAGAGGAGGGAGAGAGGAGGTAGAGGAGCGTGACTACCTGAACGTGAGAGGGGGGAGAGGGAGAGGGGAGGGAGAGGGGGGGGAGGAGGGAGAGAGGAGGGAGAGAGGAGAGAGACTACCTGGACGTCTAGTTCCGTCTCACACTACGCCGTGTTGGGTCCTTGAATTTGAGGGAATTGGGTCTTGAAAGTCGTTGAAAGGTGCTTGAATGTGATGTTCCAGAAGGCGTGGGAAGGAACCCTGTGTATAAACGAAGCTTCACTCCCTCACCTGTGCAGGTGGTCCCCCTGAACGAGCGTCTGCGGGAGGTGGCGGGGGCCAAGATGCTGGTGGACGTGGTGCAGACGGCCCCCCTGCTCAGGAGGGTGGTGCAGTACGTCTGTGGCGACACCCTGGTGTGTGACACCATCAAAGAGGCCCGCAGCACTGCCTTCGACGGCCCGCAGAGACTCAAGGTGTGTGTGTGTGTGTGTGTGTGTGTGTGTCTGTGTGTGTGTGTCTGTGTGTGTGTGTGTGTGTGTCTGTGTGTGTGTGTGTGTGTGTCTGTGTGTGTGTGTGTGTGTGTGTGTGTGTGACACCATCAGAGACGCCCGCAGCACCGCCTTCGATGGGCCCCAGAGACTCAAGGTGTGTCTGTGTGTGTCTGTGTGTGTGTGTGTGTGTGTGTGGTGTGTGTGTGTCTGTGTGTGTGTGGAATCGATTTTATTTGGAAAAAGTCAGACCAGAAAATGTGTTGTGTGAAACGATAATCATATCGCAAGAGGCCACGATACGATAATCGATGTATCAATATTTTGTCCCACCCCTTTACGTTTACATTACATGTTTGGCATGTAGCAGACGCCTTATTCCAAAGCGACTTACAATCGATACATTTGACTAAGCAAGTGAATCATCAATCCACCAGTCGTAGCAGGAAGAGTAATCTAGCTCAGGCCAGGGTCCACTGGCAGTTGTCGTGAAAAAGTCTTCTTTTTTTTTCTTTCTTTTTTTTTATAGACACTGAAGAGACAGTAGAAGGGGGGCAGTAGAGTCTTAGGAGGCACAGTATAGGGGAAGTAAAAGGGAAAAGCAGGTGTCTCAGGAGACGCAGTGCTGGGGGGTAGTAATGTCCCCCTGTCCTCCCTGCAGACGGTGTCCCTGGACGGCAAGCATGTTCTCTTAAGCCCAATTTATACTTCTGTGTAAAATCGACGGCGTAGCCTACGCGTAGGTTGACGCGCACCTCTCCAAAAATGACATTTACGAGATGTACAATCCTGTTTATTTAGAAATAAATGATTAGTTAGAGGGAGCCCCATGGCTGTTTGTTGGGTTTAAATTATATTTATGATAGACATATTTAATGTAAAGTTATGAACTGTGATTGGTCCGCTTGGTAGCGTCACATTCCGACTCTCTCGTAAATGCGGAAGTCATGACAGAAATGTCATTTACTTTTTCTGTAATTACTTATTAATAGGGGTGTAACGGATCACCTAACTCACGGATCGGATCGTGTCACGGTTTTTGAGTCACGGATCGGATCATTTTTCGGATCAACACAAAACATAAAAATAAAAATAAAAAGCTTTTTCCTCGAATTCTGTAAAAACACCACTTTTACTGTGTAAAACCCAACAACATTCAAGATGTCAAAACTGGTATATATATATATGTGTGTGTGTATATATATATATATACATACCAGGGTTTCCGTTAGAAAAATTTGCCGTCGGACATTATGTCCGGGAAGATTTCGATTTACCGGACAAATGTGAATTATTCCGGTCATCATAATAAAATATAATATAGCTGTTTGTCGCGGTGATTACTGTTGTGTAGCGGCCTATATATGCCATTTAATGTCTATTTCTCATCCGATACGATTAGATGCGAGCTATATAATATATAATAATATAACATGATTTGACGCATGTGCGCTATGCCATTATGTCCAGCGCTGAACGGGCGCCTCACTGGGAACTGAACAGACAGCATCGATCAATGAACGGACTCCACATTACGTTAACTGAAGTTTGTTAAATTGTTTGGGATTAATGTGAGTTTTCTATTTTCTCTTTCCAGTTTTACCCTTTTTTATCAATAAAACAACGTCATTTCTATAACCAGGGGGGTATTCCATCAACATCGCTAAAAGAAAATCCAGGTTTAGTCTGACAAAGTCTCGCGAGGGTTCCTAAAAATATACAGGCATATTCCGATAAATCTCGCGAGAGTTATCAAAAATAAGCCAGGATTTTCCTTTAGCGACGTTGATGGAATACCCCCCAGGTCTCGCTGGTTGGGAAGGCATTTCGTTTAGCTGCCTGTCAAATCATACTTAATCGGACTCGGGAGTATGACAATGAGGAGAACATAACTGTTTTTGTATGTCGTCCTGAAGACCGGCTGTTAGATCATATCGCTGAAGTTTGTCTCCATAGTGTAAATGTTGTCCGTTTCGTTTGTTATCCTTGTTATTGTGCGATAAAGTTAAGGCGCTCCGCTTCGGGACACCATTTTCAGCTCAGCACCAAACACACACACAACACTGCCCGAGAGAGAAGGACCCGCCCCCTATAGGCTAACTAAAGGGGGCGGGTCCTTCTCTCTCGGGCAGGCTAACTAAAGGGGGCGGGTCCTTCTCTCTCGGGCAGGCTAACTAAAGGGGGCGGGTCCTTCTCTCTCGGGCAGTGTTGTGCGTGTATGAGTGTGTGTGTGTTTGGTGCTCAGCTGAAAATGGTGGCCCGAAGCCAAATTGTGCTTAGAGGGAATTATTTTCACCGGACATTATGTCCGACGAGTTTTCAATTTGTCGGACTTCAACAAATGTTACCGGACAAAGACCGGTAATTACCGGTTAACGGAAACCCTGATACATACATACATAACATATTCTACACTCAAACATTAGGCTACATATTAAACAGAAACACACATTCAACTTAAATGATGCAGTAGGAGAGAGGGAGGAGGCACCTGGTTGCAGCAGTGAATCACTGGGCTCTTTAAAGCAGACAAATAAACATGTTTTATGCCACTTTTAACTAAATAATAAAGTGAAACCTTACTTTAAACATGGTATGAAAAAACTGGCTACATTATCAGAAGTTGTCAAGCTGCCTTTTTCGTGCCTCCCGTCAACACACCAGGGTGATGTCGCGGCAAATGTGTGGCCATGCTCGTACGACTTTCTCGTTGCACAACGCTTAAACACCGTAACTTTTTTATCGACCACACTTCCAATGACACTGTCCGTCATCGTTATAATTGACAGAGAAGCCAAAGTGCTCCCATACATGGGATTTAAATGACGAGGGAGGCATTTCGAATTCTTCTCTGTCGCCAACATTAGCAGCATGATACACTTGGGCTGCGTTCGTAAATTTGCTCTGAGAGCGCCGGAGAGCACACTGGGTCCGACGTCATAAAGGGACCAAGTAATTTGATTGGACAAGAGGCGTTCCATGAATGCTGATCAGATTCCAGAGCGAATTTACGAACGCAGCCTTGTTGTTCTGGATTTTTTTCCCCATTATCAACCTATCATTGCGCTTTAGAGTTAAACAAAGCACGCAACTGTCGCGTCTATCTTTTCATGGAAACTCTACATTGTGATTTACAAGGGATATTAACTAATATTAAGTAATATTATTACTTGGTTACATTTTGCAATTGATCCGCGGTACACATGCGTGCCGAACCGTGGGGGGCGATCCGTACGGCACCCCTACTTATTAATAAAGATTTGAAAATGTATGATAACCATCTTATTATCTTAGTTTACTGTCATTTCAATGCATTATAGACATTTTCTTTACAACAAGCATAACAAAAATAAGTTTTTTGATCGCTAATATGCCGCTATGAGTACACCGACCAACGCGACGCGACCAACGTAGAACTATAAATTGGGAGAGCCCTTGCGTAGCCTAAGGCGTAGGCGCGCGTAAATTCGACGCAGAAGCATAAATTGGGCTTAAGTCGGGGGTGATCTCTGTCTGTCCTCCCTGCAGACGGTGTCCCTGGACGGCACCATGTTCTCTAAGTCGGGGGTGATCTCCGGGGGGTCCAGCAGCCTGAGGAGCAGCGCGCGGCGCTGGGAGGAGAAGGACATGGCCCGGCTCAGAGACCGCAAGGAGGCGCTGACTGCTGAGCTGCGCGTGAGGCTGCACGCCGCTGCACCACCTGCACACACACGCTGCACCACCACCACCTACACACACACACGCTGCACCACCACCTACACACACACACGCTGCACCACCACCTACACACACACACGTTGCACCACCACCTACACACACACACGCTGCACCACCACCTACCCACACACACACACACGCTGCACCACCACCTACACACACACACGCTGCACCACCACCTACACACACACACGCTGCACCACCACCGCCTACACACACACACGCTGCACCACCTACACACACACACGCTGCACCACCACCTACACACACACGCTGCACCACCACCACCTACACGCCGCACCACCGCCTACACACACACGCTGCACCACCACCTACACACACACACGCTGCACCACCACCTACACACACACATGCTGCACCACCACCTACACACACACACACGCTGCACCACCACCTACACACACACGCGCTACACCACCAACTACACACACACACGCTGCACCACCACCTACACACACACACGCTGCACCACCACCTACACACACACACGCAATTTTCAGGCTGTGCGCGCGCGCGGTAAGCACTACCCGCCACCATTGTAAAAATTCCTGGAGGAAACACTGCACACGCTGCACCACCACCTACACACACGCTGCACCACCACCACCTACACACACACACACGCTGCACCACCACCTACACACACACATGCTGCACCACCACCACCTACACACACACACACGCTGCACCACCACCTACACACACACACGTTGCACCACCACCACCTACACACACACACGCTGCACCACCACCACCTACACACACACACGCTGCACCACCACCTACACCCACACGCTGCACCACCACCACCTACACACACACACGCTGCACCACCACCACCTACACACACACACGCTGCACCACCACCACCTACACACACACACGCTGCACCACCACCTACACACACACGCTGCACCACCACCTACACACACACACGCTGCACCACCACCTACACACACACGCTGCACCACCACCTCCACACACACACACGCTGCACCACCACCTACACACACACACACGCTGCACCACCACCTACACACACACACGCTGCACCACCACCTACACACACACACACGCTGCACCACCACCTACACACACACACGCTGCACCACCACCACCTACACACACACACACGCTGCACCACCACCTACACACACACACTGCACCACCACCTACACACACACGCACACACACACACACACACACACACACACATATTAACACTAGAACGGCCGTGAGTAAATGTTTTTAAATATCTTTGCACTCGATCAAATTTCAGGACCCCTCCTTTCATGACTTGTCCTAGATATGTGCGTTCTACCACCCAGTATCCTTACATTTTCTAAATCACATCAGGATAAGCTAGTATGAAGCTATTTTGCAGTTTTTCGGTGTAGGAGGCAGGCTGATTTATGAGGTATGACCCCGGTCATGTGACAGGGTCTGATGAAGCTGAGGCGTAAGGAGGTGGAGCTTAAGCAGGTGCAGGTGCAGGCCCTGGGGGTCCAGACCAGGCTGAAGTACTCCCTGTCAGAACTGGACCGGCTCTGCAAGAAGGACGTCCCCGCCTGCCAAGCGGTAACCCCTGACCCCTGTGATGTCATACTGACCCCCTGTGATGTCATACTGACCCCCTGTGATGTCATACTGACCCCCTGTGATGTCATGCCGATCCCCTGTGATGTCATACCGACCCCTGTGATGTCATACTGACCCCCTGTGATGTCATACTGTATATAGAGAGAGGGAGGGAGAGGGAGGGAGGGAGAGAGAGAGAGAGAGACAGAGAGAGAGAGACAGAGAGAGAGAGAGAGAGACAGAGAGAGAGAGAGACAGAGAGAGAGAGAGAGAGAGAGAAAAGACAGAGAAAGAGAGAGAGTTACAGACCAAGAGCAGGTGACAGCGTTGTAAGACTCTGTTTGGTCCCTGATACAGGAGGTGTCCAGGAGAGTAACAGTGTTTGGTCCCTGATACAGGAGGTGTCCAGGAGAGTAACAGTGTTTGGTCCCTGATACAGGAAGTGTCCAGACTGCAGAGTGAGCTGGCCAACCTGGCGTCTGACGTCCAGATGCAGAAGGACAACGTGGAGCTGAAGGACGTCGACAAACGGACCGTCAAAGCCAAGCTGGAGCAGGTCAGTGCTGTTATCACAGCTTAGGTTTAGTTAGGGGGGTTAGGGGTAGTTAGGGGGAGTTAGGGGGAGTTAGGGGGAGTTAGGGGTAGTTAGGGGAGTTAGGGGGAGTTAGGGGGAGTTAGGGGTAGTTAGGGGAGTTAGGGGTAATTAGGGGGAGTTAGGGGTAATTAGGGGGAGTTAGGGGTAGTTAGGGGAGTTAGGGGTAATTAAGGGGAGTTAGGGGTAATTAGGGGGAGTTAGGGGGAGTTATGGGGAGTTAGGGGAGTTAGGGGTAGTTAGGGGTAGTTAGGGGAGTTAGGGGAGTTAGGGGGAGTTAGGGGGAGTTAGGGGGAGTTAGGGGAGTTAGGGGTAGTTAAAGGGTAGTTAGGGGTAGTTAGGGGAGTTAGTGGGAGTTAGGGGAGTTAGGGGAGTTAGGGGGAGTTAGGGGAGTTAGGGGGAGTTAGCGGTAATTAGGGGAGTTAGGGGGAGTTAGGGGAGTTAGGGGAGTTAGTGGTAGTTAGGGGAGTTAGGGGGAGTTAGGGGAGTTAGGGGGAGTTAGGGGGAGTTAGGGGAGTAGGGGGAGTTAGGGGAGTTGGGGGAGTTAGGGAAGTTAGGGTATAATAGATGCGAGAGGTTTCGTGCTTCGTACGTTTAACAGTTTTAACTGTTGTGGGGTATGGTCTCTCATATCGTTAGCCTCATAGCATAGTTGTCATATTTTGGCCAAATTGAGATATCTGACTAACTCTACTCTCCTAACACTGCTGATTCACTGTGCATTATTGCCTCTATGACATCAGCCTATCAGAATGCTCGTTACATTCCAAAATCATCTATCTATCTGCCCAAGTCATCTCTTTGACAGAGGCATGTTTGACACTACATACAAAGATGGCTCGGCTGACCACAAGTGAAGCATGACTTAGGCAATTATGCTACGAGGCTAACGCTATGTGTGTGTGCAGTTGGAGGACCTGGTGTTCTCAGACTGGTGTGCTGCTGGTCTCTCTAACGTGTGTCTCTCTCAGCTGGAGGACCTGGTGTTCTCAGACTGGTGTGCTGCTGGTCTCTCTAACGTGTCTCTCAGCTGGAGGACCTGGTGTTCTCAGACTGGTGTGCTGCTGGTCTCTCTAACGTGTCTCTCAGCTGGAGGACCTGGTGTTCTCAGACTGGTGTGCTGCTGGTCTCTCTAACGTGTCTCTCTCAGCTGGAGGACCTGGTGTTCTCAGACTGGTGTGCTGCTGGTCTCTAACGTGTCTCTCTCTTAGCTGGAGGACCTGGTGTTCTCAGACTGGTGTGCTGCTGGTCTCTCTAACTTGTCTCTCTTTCAGCTGGAGGACCTGGTGTTCTCAGACTGGTGTGCGGAGGTGGGCGTGGGCAACGTCAGGCAGTACGAGCAGGAGCACCTGGGAGACCAGCAGGAGACGGACAGGAGGAGGTAATACCACTCTGTTACCATGACGACCACGCCACTCTGTTACCGCGACAACCACACCACTCTGTTACCATGACGACCACGCCACTCTGTTACCGCGACAACTACACCACTCTGTTACCATGACGGCCGCGCCACTCTGTTACCGCGACAACTACACCACTCTGTTACCTGTTACCGTGACAACTACACCACTCTGTTACCATGACGACTACACTACAGATGCTTTAGAAGAGTCTCAACTCAACTACACTACAGATGCTTTGCAGGGATGCAAACAACTGGCTTTTCTGCACTTTTTTGCTTTTTTTACGTCAATTTGGGTGACTTGTGTGAATCGTGGAGAGTTTTTATTTGTTTATATTTCCCCTCAACTACACCACTCCCCTCTCCCCTCTCTCTCTCCCCTCTCTCTCTCCCCTCTCTCTCTCTCTCCCCTCTCCCCTCTCTCTTCCCCCCCCCCCCCCCAGGCTGGAGTTTGACAGCCAGTCCACGCGTCTGGGAGCCCAGCTGGAGTACGAGCAGGGTCAGCTGGAGCAGCTGAGGAAGAAGCAGAGGAAGCTGGAGGAGACCATCGCCACGGAGGAGCAGAAGATGGAGGAGCAGAAGAAGGTGAAACCACACCCCTCCCTCCCTCCCTCCTTTCTTTCTTTCTCACTTTCCCTCCCCTCTGCTCTGTCTGCGGCTCGTCAGAAGGTTCCAGATATGTGACACGGTCTGGTCAATAACGCCAACAAACAAACAAACAGTTCTGTTCAGTGTCAACACCACAATAAAACATGCTAGCTAATGTTTGCTAGCTAGCGCGGCTAATCACAAACAACACAAACACTAAAACAATCAAACACCAGAAAACAATTAGCTAAAAACAGGTTATCCGCGGTGTCTTGAAAAGTATTAAAAGTTGATTAATCAATTTTGGGAAAATCAAGACCCTTAATATTAAAAAGTCTTATCACGATTTTATGAGGTCTTGAATTTTTTTGACTCTGTCCAAAGAGTTTGAGTCCTACAAACTTTTAGTGAATTTATTTGTTTTATTAAAAAACAAAGATGAACCGGAAATTCTGTTGTATGATCGTGGTCTAGTCTATTGCAAACTAAAACTGTTAAGTTAAAGGTGTCACTGATGTAAACGGTTACAGCTCCAAGTGGCGGTGAGGTCTGGAAAAATATTGACACGGTCTTTAAAAAGTCTTAGAAAGGTATTGAAATTAACCTCAAGATTCCTGTATATACCCTGTCCTGTGAATTGAATATGATGTCTGGGAAAACCTATTTTTTTAGGCACTTGTTTTGTGCTTTGATTCATTACTGAACAAGTCCATCTTGTAGTGTAATGTAAGCACAATACGTTACACCCCACCCATTGCGCCCCCGCCCCCCCAAAAACTCTCTGATTACATGTAAAACGATCTTATTTTGCTGACTTACTACACGTATTTAATGAAATGGAAACTGTTCGAAAAAATAACGAGTGGGTACGTTCAAAACGTCAAGTTGCATCTGATGACAAAAAAGAGAAAATCTGACTTTTAGAAATACTTTTTGAAGGCTTTGCTGTGAGCGGGTGGTTCGCACATTCACCAGTCTAAAGCCCAGTATGTCTGTTCTCTCTCTCTCTCTCTCTCTCTCTCTCTCTCTCTCTCTCTGTCTCTCTCTCTTTCTCTCTCTGTCTCTCTCTCTCTCTGTCTCTCTCTCTGTCTCTCTCTCTCTCTCCCTCTCTTTCTCTCTCTCTCTCTGTCTCTCTCTCCCTCTCTTTCTCTCTCTCTCTGTCTCTCTCTCTCCCTCTCTTTCTCTCTCTGTCTCTCTCTCTCTCTCTCTTTCTGTCTCTCTCTCTGTCTCTCTCTCTCTCTGTCTCTCTCCCTCTCTCTCTCTGTCTCTGTCTCTCTCTCTGTCTCTCTCTGTCTCTCTCTCTCTCTGTCTCTCTCTCTGTCTCTCTCTCTCTGTCTCTGTCTCTCTCTCTGTCTCTCTCTGTCTCTCTCTCTCTCTCTGTCTCTCTGTCTCTCAGGAGGAGGAGAGGTTGCTGCTGGTGGTGGAGGAGAGCCAGTCCAAAGCCCTGGAGCTGAAGAACTGTCTGCTGGGTAAGAAGGTCCAGCTGGCCGACTCCAAGGCTGAGCTGGACCAGAAGACCAAGAGCCTCCAGGGCAGCTCCAGGTAACCAGTCTGTTTTTTATTTTTTTACATGTGCTTAAACTACAGATTGTAAGCTTTCAAATGATGTGTCATACATTGAAATCGGAGAAAAATGTAACAGGACAGGCGTATTTGAACGCTGCTAACAGCTAGCGGCTAACAGCTAGCGGCTAACAAAGCACATCGCTACGAAGGTCTGAACTGTATTGTCAATTCATTTATATCGCTATTCCCCCAAGAGCTTTTCTGTTTGGAATGTGGATCCCTCATCATCTCACCCCCCCCCTCCCTGCCTCCCTCTCTCACCCCCCCTCCCTGCCTCCCTCTCTCACCCCCCCTCCCTGCCTCCCTCTCTCATCTCACCCCCCCTCCCTGCCTCCCTCTCTCACCCCCCCTCCCTGCCTCCTTCTCTCATCCTCCCTGCCTCCCTCTCTCACCTCCCCCTCCCTGCCTCCCTCTCTCACCCCCCCTCCCCTGCCTCCCTCTCTCACCCCCCCTCCCTGCCTCCTTCTCTCATCCCCCCCCCCTCCCTGCCCCCCTCTCTCACCTCCCCCTCCCTGCCTCCCTCTCTTACCCCCCCTCCCCTGCCTCCCTCTCTCACCCCCCCTCCCTGCCTCCCTCTCTCTCCCTGCCTCCCTCTCTCACCCCCCCTCCCTGCCTCCCTCTCTCATCCCCCCCCCCCCTCCCTGCCTCCCCCCCCCCAGGGCGCTGGTGAAGCTGCAGAGGGAGGTGATCACCGTGGAGACGGCCTTGGAGCAGAAGCACCTGGCCAAACACAACCTGCTGCTGGCCTGTAAGATCCAGGGCCTCGACATCACCCTGCTGTCTGGACACCTGGACGACATCAGCCAGGTGCAGGTAAGATCCAGGGCCTGGAGGTCACGCTGCTGGCAGGGAACAGGGACCAGATCTCTGAGATGCAGGTAGGACAGAGAGACCAGATCTCTGAGATGCAGGTAGGACAGAGAGACCAGATCTCTGAGATGCAGGTAGGACAGAGAGACCAGATCTCTGAGATGCAGGTAGGACAGAGAGACCAGATCTCTGAGATGCAGGTAGGACAGAGAGACCAGATCTCTGAGATGCAGGTAGGACAGAGAGACAGAGAGACAGAGAGACAGAGACGAGACCGGTGGCCCAGCTGTATAAACAGTTAAAAACAAAGTCAAGACTGGTCTTGGGGCGGCTGGGGTTCAGGAGGTAGAGCCACTGTCTAATGATCGCAAGGTTGGCAGATCGGCAGTTCGAGCCCCGGCTGGCCACATGTCGAAGTGTCCTTGGGCAAGACACTGAACTCCAAATTGCTCCCAGTGAGTGTGAGGTTTAATTCTCACTGTTCACTCATTACCAACCAACTTCATTAACCACAGATGACAGACTCGAGTTCTCAGTTTCACTTGCTAGCTGAACGGCAGTGGTGCACGTCCCAGATCACTCTGGATGCTCACTTCTCGCTTGCAGCCTTTATTGTTATCTTTATCACAACATGACAGACATTTTATGACGTAGTATACATGACTTTACATACATGACTTTGCATAAACAGAAGATAAGCTTCTTTTTAACGTTGGGCGCGACGCTGGGCGTTTCCTCATATTTCTCTCACAGGAGCTCACACTAGTAAATAGATGCATCAATAAAACACACATATATATTGTTAGCAGTTTATATAAACATTGAAAACATATTGAAACCTAACAGTGAGCGGGCCGGCCGGCGCCTTGCATGGTAGCTTGCTGCCATTGTTGTGTGAATGTGTGTGTGAACGGGTGAATGAGAGGCCGTTGTAAATAGCTTTGGAATAAGGCGCTATATAAGTCAGTCCATTAGATGTCTAGGTATTCCATACATTGGGGGAAATAAGTATTTACCATTTAGCATTAACAACAGGCTGTCACCACCTGACCCCTGACCTCTATGATGCTGTGGTTGTGTCTGCAGCTGGACTCTGAGAGCTCCTGCCCCTCCACCATGGACATCTACGAGAGAGAGGCACGCATGGTCATCGACTACTCTGGCCTGCCAGAGGAACTGAAGGTAGGTGGAGGTGGAGGTGGTGGGTTACTGTTAACACGCATGGTCATCGACTACTCTGGCCTGCCAGAGGAACTGAAGGTAGGGGGAGGTGGAGGTGGTGGGTTACTGTTAACACGCATGGTCATCGACTACTCTGGCCTGCCAGAGGAACTGAAGGTAGGGGGAGGTGGAGGTGGTGGGTTACTGTTAACACGCATGGTCATCGACTACTCTGGCCTGCCAGAGGAACTGAAGGTAGGGGGAGGTGGAGGTGGTGGGTTACTGTTAACACGTATGGTCATCGACTACTCTGGCCTGCCAGAGGAACTGAAGGTAGGGGGAGGTGGAGGTGGTGGGTTACTGTTAACACGCATGGTCATCGACTACTCTGGCCTGCCAGAGGAACTGAAGGTAGGTGGAGGTGGAGGTGGCTGGGTTACTGTTAACACGCATGGTCATCGACTACTCTGGCCTGCCAGAGGAACTGAAGGTAGGTGGAGGTGGTGGGTTACTGTTAACTCTTTCACCGGCAGAGTTTTCTGAAAAAGTTGCCAGCCAGCGCCAGCCTTTTTGATCATTTTGACTCATCTTCAAAAATTCCCAGAATATTCTGTTGTATGAATATGTAAACACTGAATACATCAGAAGAAAGAAGAGACCTTCTTCTTGCACACAAAAAAAAGTTTGATTCTATCTTCTTCCTAGCATGTTCAGTGAACACTTCAATGTTGGTCATTTTCATCAAAAAACTAATTTTCGGACAAAAAACAGAGAAAAACGTGTTGTTGTGAAAAACTGTTTATTTTCACCCCCAAGACCCGTTTGACCCATTTGACATTATAAAACTATAATACACATAATGAATCTCATTGTAGGAGCCATTTAGTCCTACATGTTATGTTAATTTTCTAATATTCATTATGAACAGGATCAGTAGTAATGGATATTTTGAGAAGATAAAAGAATGTGTTTATTTTTATACATGTGACGCATTTGAAAATAATCATGTAAACTTGCCTGTAAGGCAAGGCAAGTTTATTTGTATAGCACATTTCATACAAATAACAGGGGCAATTCAAAGTGCTTTACATGTATTATTTAAAAATACAGCAAGAGGAGCATAGTAAGAAAATAAAAATTACAATGAATAAAAGCAAATATAACAAGTAAATAGATAAAACAGTTATTAATAAGACAATGTAGCTGGTAGAAATATAAATACAATAAAATGATCTGATGTGTGTTACCTTGGACAGGGGAACGTGACCTTGCACTTCGGGTCCAATCTAAGTCTGAACCCTGGTCTGAATCTGAATCCGACAGGGGGGGGGGGGGGGGGGCTTGAAGGCTTAGCACTGTGCGCTGTTTGATGTGTACATAATTAGAATTAGTATAACACTAACTAAAACTATATTCCCGCCCGCACCAGCTGGTAGAGATCTGTGTCTTACCTCTAGCAAGGGAATGTGATGAGTCACTGACTTGCATCCGACGAGGGGGTCCTGATGTTCCCGCTTTATTCACAGCGCCGTGCCTAATTCGTCTTCGACGCTTAGCACTGTGCACTGTTTGATGTGTAAATAATTAGAATTAGTATAACACTAGCTAAAACTATGTTATAAAACTAAGTTGTGCAGCAAACTCTTGGCTATGTACAGTACTGTTGACAAAATACATCCAACATCTAAATAGCAAAAAAGATCGTTTAAGTAATATTGTTACTAACGTCAGAACTGGAGCCATTTGCACATGAAGAGAGAGTCTCTAAAAGACTCACTTTTTTTTTTTTTTAAACCGCCTCCGGTCTTGCCGACTCCAGAGGGATAACGTTTATAACCAGGGGTGCACATAACTGGTGTGCCAGTGCGCATGCGTCGCCAAAATGCATGCTGCGCGGAAGATCAGCGGCATGAACGCGCTCTTGCGCACCAACAGCTGGAAGCGCTGGGAGAGGAACTTACTTCCTCAAAATCCAACTGCTGACTGCTGACTGCTGCATCACTGCAAGCCCCACTAAGTAACTATTTCCATATCTATGTCAGCCTCGAAAGTATCGTAACTTGTACTTTCATTCCGCGTATCGCGTATCGTGTATCGCACGGTTATCACGCCGACACGTGAATTCAGTCCCGAACGACTCGTCGCTAAAAGGAAAAACAACACCAAGGGTCCCTTGAAGGGACTTCACGTTTCTTTTCTCTGAAGCTTTCAAACGTTCAGACGTTTGTTTTACAGCTTCATTATCGCACCTCGACCCCTGACCCAGGGAATATGGTTGGGAATTCTATTAGAAAAAAAGACTTTGTTGCACAATCAAAATAATGAGCTATTTAAAGTGATAGCCTACAACATCCTCTACCATGGTTGAAATTGAGGACAGTATTAACAGCAGTCAAGAGAGCAGTGATGATGATGATGATTAAGCTTGTAGCATAAATAAATGCTTAGGCTGTAACTTTTTGTTGAAAAGTTGATTTCAGTGTTTACAGAACAGAGCAGTGCTTAAAGAGATGTCAGTTGATTTCATTGTGTTTAAAGAACAGACATTCAGTTAGTGCTTAAAGAGATGTCAGTTGATTTCATTGTGTTTAAAGGAGTCTGACAGACTTTCATGCTTAAAGAGCAGTCATTTGATTTTGCATTTGTTTCTTTTGTTTTGCACACAATCATTTGTTCGTTCATCTTTATTTATGAATAAATGTTGTTTTGCTAATATAAGTTATCCATGTATCCCTTTTTTATCCATCCTGTGGGACGGGTCGTGACTCGCGAGCTCGGGGAGCACCAAGCAGCATCCCTAGGTGCTCCTCTGAGCACTGGCCCCAAAAAGTTATGTGCACCCCTGTTTATAACGTTGACCCAACGTTACTGCATACCTGTCAACCCTCCCGTTTTTCCCGGGATTCTCCCGTATTTTACCTTTTTTTCCCGCTGTGCTCCCGTTTAAATATTTTCCCGTAAATCTCCCGTATTTTTTACCTATAATAAAATATAATTTAACACTTAATCGTTAGACGTTGGCGCATGCGCACAATCGTTATATTATATCCATGTCGGAGTTGACTTGTTTCCTCTCGTTACTTGGGCTGCGTTCGTAATTTTGCTCTGAGAGCGCCGGAAAGCACACTAGGTGCAACGTCATAAAGGGACCAAGTCATTTGATTGGACAAGAGTGGTGATCAGATTTTCAGAGCGTCTTTACAAACGCAGCCTCGGTTATCTCCGTTTTGAAATGATCGCTGGTAGCATTGGGCCGCTCTTTTCCCATTGACATCATGGTTGAAATTGAGGACAGTATTAACAGCAGTCAAGAGAGCAGTGATGATGATGATTAAGCTTGTAGCATAAATAAATGCTTAGGCTGTAACTTTTTGTTGAAAAGTTGATTTCAGTGTTTACAGAACAGAGCAGTGCTTAAAGAGATGTCAGTTGATTTCATTGTGTTTAAAGAACAGACATTCAGTTAGTGCTTAAAGAGATGTCAGTTGATTTCATTGTGTTTAAAGGAGTCTGACAGACTTTCATGCTTAAAGAGCAGTCATTTGATTTTGCATTTGTTTCTTTTGTTTTGCACACAATCATTTGTTCGTTCATCTTTATTTATGAATAAATGTTGTTTTGCTAATATAAGTTATCCATGTATCCCTTTTTTATCCATCCTGTGGGATGGGTCGTGACTCGCGAGCTCGGGGAGCACCAAGCAGCATCCCTAGGTGCTCCTCTGAGCACTGGCCCCAAAAAGTTATGTGCACCCCTGTTTATAACGTTGACCCAACGTTACTGCATACCTGTCAACCCTCCCGTTTTTCCCGGGATTCTCCCGTATTTTACCTTTCTTTCCCGCTGTGCTCCCGTTTAAATATTTTCCCGTAAATCTCCCGTATTTTTTACCTATAATAAAATATAATTTAACACTTAATTGTTAGACGTTGGCGCATGCGCACAATCGTTATATTATATCCATGTCGGAGTTGACTTGTTTCCTCTCGTTACTTGGGCTGCGTTCGTAATTTTGCTCTGAGAGCGCCGGAAAGCACACTAGGTGCAACGTCATAAAGGGACCAAGTCATTTGATTGGACAAGAGTGGTGATCAGATTTTCAGAGCGTCTTTACGAACGCAGCCTCGGTTATCTCCGTTTTGAAATGATCGCTGGTAGCATTGGGCCGCTCTTTTCCCATTGACATCATGGTGTCAAGTAATGTATAAATAAATGTGCTGAATTTAGATGCCCTTTTGTGTTTTCATGTATATATATGCAGGGATGTTCAAAGTATTTTACATTCAACCAGGTATCTGATTCTGACCACCTGTAGTCACTTACTTAATCATAGGAACTAGTTAACCCAATTCTTGTTGCACTGAAGCAGGTGGTTGATTGACTGTGTCCCCTTGTCTAAATGTAAGAGGTATCCTATGGTTGTCTAGTGGTGATGTTAGGATTGACTGTGTGTACAGTCTAAATGTAAGGGGTATCCTATGGTTGTCTAGTGGTGATGTTAGAATTGACTGTGTGTACAGTCTAAATGTAAGGGGTATCCTATGGTTGCCTAGTGGTGATGTTAGGACTGACTGTGTGTACCCTTGTCTAAATGTAAGGGATATCCTATGGTTGTCTAGTGGTGATGTTAGGACTGACTGTGTGTACCCTTGTCTAAATGTAAGAGGTATCCTATGGTTGTCTAGTGGTGATGTTAGGACTGACTGTGTGTACAGTCTAAATGTAAGGGGTATCCTATGGTTGTCTAGTGGTGATGTTAGGACTGACTGTGTGTACAGTCTAAATGTAAGAGGTATCCTATGGTTGTCTAGTGGTGATGTTAGGATTGACTGTGTGTACCCTTGTCTAAATGTAAGAGGTATCCTATGGTTGTCTAGTGGTGATGTTAGGATTGACTGTGTGTACCCTTGTCTAAATGTAAGAGGTATCCTATGGTTGTCTAGTGGTGATGTTAGGACTGACTGTGTGTACCCTTGTCTAAATGTAAGAGGTATCCTATGGTTGTCTAGTGGTGATGTTAGGATTGACTGTGTCTACCCTAGTCTAAATGTAAGGGGTATGGTTTGTGGACGGTGGGGGGGGGGGGGGGGGGGGAGGACGGCCCGGGGGCGTGCGGGGGATATCCCTTATTTTCGGGAAAATATCCCTTATTTTCAAATCCCAATGTTGACAGGTATGCGTTACTGTATGATAATATTGCACATTGCTGTACTCGTTATTCAGTGAATTGTCTTACCTTGTCCATCATCTTCTACACCTCCGTTCCCCTGCGTCTCCGTCTTTCGCGTCACACTGTCCTCCGGCTCAAAGTCACTATTACGGTCGTAATGTAAATCACCTGCCTCATCAAAAACCTCTCGGTCTGAGTCCCACAGTTTGGACATGACAAATTTAGCTATTTCAGCTGCTGAATAGCTTTTAGGCCGCGGCATCTTTGGGGGAAAAGTGGCGCGACTGTGATTTGATAATCCCGCTTATTACGCACTGGAAAACAGCTGTGCAGTTTTCCTGAAAATGCCTGTTGGCTTGGTAAAGGATGGACATGTGTAATACTTGGTCAAACGATGCATAACAGAGCCCCCTAGCGTCTGGCAGTGATAACTCTGAAACCCGGAATATTCCGTTATTGGCGGCCAAGCGTTCTATCATAAAACACGGAATTTTCCGGGTTTGGCGGTCAAAGAGTTAAGCAGGTAGAGAAGAAGGGAGGTGGAGGTGGCTAAGACACACCTCTTCTCCCTGGCCTTTGACCTGAGCTGACCTGCCTCCCGACAACTGCACTTTTCTGCACTTTTATTTCTGCACCTGTTGTATTCTGTACTTGACTTGTGTCGCGTGTGTTCAGGGTCTAGCAGGAGGGGAGGTGGAGGGCCAGCTGGAGAGGCTGGCAGCAGAGGCGTCCTGTGTGTTATAACAGTGTTGTGTAGTGTGTTATAACAGTGTTGTGTAGTGTGTTATAACAGTGTTGTGTGTGTTATAACAGTGCTGTGTAGTGTGTTATAACAGTGTTGTGCGTGTTATAACAGTGTTGTGCGTGTTATAACAGTGTTATAACAGTGTTGTGTAGTGTGTTATAACAGTGTTGTAGTGTGTTATAACAGTGTTGTGTAGTGTGTTATAACAGTGTTATAACAGTGTTGTGTAGTGTGTTATAACAGTGTTGTGTAGTGTGTTATAACAGTGTTGTAGTGTGTTATAACAGTGTTGTGTAGTGTGTTATAACAGTGTTGTAGTGTGTTATAACAGTGTTATAACAGTGTTGTGTAGTGTGTTATAACAGTGTTGTGTAGTGTGTTATAACAGTGTTGTAGTGTGTTATAACAGTGTTGTGTAGTGTGTTATAACAGTGTTGTGTAGTGTGTTATAACAGTGTTGTAGTGTGTTATAACAGTGTTGTGTAGTGTGTTATAACAGTGTTGTAGTGTGTTATAACAGTGTTGTGTAGTGTGTTGTAACAGTGTTGTGTAGTGTGTTATAACAGTGTAGTAGTGTGCTATAACAGTGTTGTGTAGTGTGTTATAACAGTGTTGTAGTGTGTTATAACAGTGCTGTGTGTGTTATAACAGTGTTGTGTGTGTTATAACAGTGTTATGTGTTCAGGGTCTAGCAGGGGAGGAGGTGAAGGGCCAGCTGGAGAGGCTGGCAGCTGAGGCGTCCTGTGTGTTATAACAGTGTTGTAGTGTGTTATAACAGTGTTGTAGTGTGTTATAACAGTGTTATAACAGTGTTGTGTGTGTTATAACAGTGTTATAACAGTGTTGTGTAGTGTGTTATAACAGTGTTGTGTAGTGTGTTATAACAGTGTAGTAGTGTGTTATAACAGTGTTGTAGTGTGTTATAACAGTGTTGTGTAGTGTGTTATAACAGTGTAGTAGTGTGTTATAACAGTGTTATAACAGTGTTGTAGTGTGTTATAACAGTGTAGTAGTGTGTTATAACAGTGTTCTAACAGTGTTGTAGTGTGTTATAACAGTGTTGTAGTGTGTTATAACAGTGTAGTAGTGTGTACAGTGTTGTAGTGTGTTATAACAGTGTTGTAGTGTGTTATAACAGTGTTATAACAGTGTTGTAGTGTGTTATAACAGTGTTATAACAGTGTAGTAGTGTGTTATAACAGTGTTATAACAGTGTTGTGTAGCGTGTTATAACAGTGTTATAACAGTGTAGTAGTGTGTTATAACAGTGTTGTAGTGTGTTATAACAGTGTTGTAGTGTGTTATAACAGTGTTGTGTAGTGTGTTATAACAGTGTTGTAGTGTGTTATAACAGTGTTGTGTAGTGTGTTATAACAGTGTTGTAGTGTGTTATAACAGTGTTATAACAGTGTTGTAGTGTGTTATAACAGTGTTATAACAGTGTAGTAGTGTGTTATAACAGTGTTATAACAGTGTTGTGTAGCGTGTTATAACAGTGTTATAACAGTGTTGTGTAGTGTGTTATAACAGTGTTGTGTGTGTTATAACAGTGTTATGTGTTCAGGGTCTAGCAGGGGAGGAGGTGGAGGGCCAGCTGGAGAGGCTGGCAGCGGAGGCGTCCTGTGTGTTATAACAGTGTTGTAGTGTGTTATAACAGTGTTATAACAGTGGTGTGTGTGTTATAACAGTGTTGTAGTGTGTTATAACAGTGATGTGTGTGTTATAACAGTGTTGTAGTGTGTTATAACAGTGTTGTAGTGTGTTATAACAGTGTTGTGTGTGTTATAACAGTGTTGTGTGTGTTATAACAGTGTTATAACAGTGTAGTAGTGTGTTATAACAGTGTTATGTGTTCAGGGTCTAGCAGGGGAGGAGGTGGAGGGCCAGCTGGAGAGGCTGGCAGCGGAGGCGTCCTGTGTGGACCTGGCTCTGCAGCGCTCCACGGTGCCCAACCTCAAAGCCCTGGACAGGATGAGGGGGGTCAGGGACCGCCTCCAGCTGGTGACGGACGGTACGGCTACTCTGGATGAAGCAGAGAGACGCCTGTTCACAAATTAAATGAGCATTTCTCTCCACGAGTACGCATACAGTGGAGAAAATAAGTATTTCACCCCCTGCTGATTTTGTGAGTTTAACCCCTTACAAAGAAATGAACAGTCTATCATTTACCAACTAACGTCTGACTGCTGTGCTTGCCGACAAGGGTTTCTCCACCAAGTACTGAGTCATGTTTTGCTAGGGGGTGAAACACTTTTTTTTCCCTTCAAAATTCATATTACGTGATTTTCTGGGAATTCTTTTGATATTCTGTCTCACTGTTGAAATGAACCTAACATTAACATGATAGACTGTTCATTTCTTTGTAAGGGGCTAAACTCACAAAATCAGCAGTGTATGTCCCCACTGTATGTACTCGAACACTTCCTTCTGCACACGTCAAACCGGTGTGTTTTTTGTAGTGTTAAGCCCTATTTGGAGGACAGGATTAGTATTACCTAGGGACCTCTGGTAATTTCTAATAATTACAGAGACGGTCGTCTGTGGTCTAAATCCCGTGCCATGTCCGTAAAACAAACACAGTTTTGACCATGTCTCCCCTCTGTCCTGTGCTGCAGCGTTCGAGGCCAGCACCAAGGCCACCCGGCAGCGCCACCAGGAGTTTGAGGAGGTCAAGGCCCGGCGCTATCGCCTCTTCAGCCAGTGCTTCGAGCACGTGTCCACAGCCATCGACCAGATCTACAAGCAGCTGTGCAGGAACACCAGCGCCCAGGTGAGACCATGGTACACCTCTCACACCTCACACAGCCGGGGCGGCTGTGTCTCAGGAGGTAGAGGCTGTGTCTCAGGAGGTAGAGGCTGTGTCTCAGGAGGTAGAGGTGTCTGTGTCTCAGGAGGTAGAGGTGTCTGTGTCTCAGGAGGTAGAGGTGTCTGTGTCTCAGGAGGTAGAGGCTGTGTCTCAGGAGGTAGAGGCTGTGTCTCAGGAGGTAGAGGTTGTGTCGCAGGAGGTAGAGGCTGTGTCGCAGGAGGTAGAGGCTGTGTCTCAGGAGGTAGAGGTGTCTGTGTCTCAGGAGGTAGAGGTGTCTGTGTCTCAGGAGGTAGAGGTGTCTGTGTCTCAGGAGGTAGAGGTGTCTGTGTCTCAGGAGGTAGAGGTGTCTGTGTCTCAGGAGGTAGAGGTGTCTGTGTCTCAGGAGGTAGAGGCTGTGTCTCAGGAGGTAGAGGCTGTGTCACAGGAGGTAGAGGCTGTGTCGCAGGAGGTAGAGGCTGTGTCTCAGGAGGTAGAGGTGTCTGTGTCTCGGGAGGTAGAGGCTGTGTCTCAGGAGGTAGAGGTGTCTGTGTCTCGGGAGGTAGAGGCTGTGTCTCGGGAGGTAGAGGCTGTGTCTCGGGAGGTAGAGGCTGTGTCTCGGGAGGTAGAGGTGTCTGTGTCTCGGGAGGTAGAGGTGTCTGTGTCTCAGGAGGTAGAGGCTGTGTCTCAGGAGGTAGAGGCTGTGTCTCAGGAGGTAGAGGCTGTGTCTCAGGAGGTAGAGGCTGTGTCTCAGGAGGTAGAGGTTGTGTCTCAGGAGGTAGAGGTGTCTGTGTCTCAGGAGGTAGAGGTGTCTGTGTCTCAGGAGGTAGAGGCTGTGTCTCAGGAGGTAGAGGCTGTGTCTCAGGAGGTAGAGGCTGTGTCTCAGGAGGTAGAGGCTGTGTCTCAGGAGGTAGAGGCTGTGTCTCAGGAGGTAGAGGCTGTGTCTCAGGAGGTAGAGGTTGTGTCTCAGGAGGTAGAGGCTGTGTCTCAGGAGGTAGAGGTGTCTGTGTCTCAGGAGGTAGAGGCTGTGTCTCAGGAGGTAGAGGCTGTGTCTCAGGAGGTAGAGGCTGTGTCTCAGGAGGTAGAGGCTGTGTCTCAGGAGGTAGAGGTGTCTGTGTCTCAGGAGGTAGAGGCTGTGTCGCAGGAGGTAGAGGCTGTGTCTCAGGAGGTAGAGGCTGTGTCTCAGGAGGTAGAGGCTGTGTCTCAGGAGGTAGAGGCTGTGTTGCAGGAGGTAGAGGCTGTGTCTCAGGAGGTAGAGGCTGTGTCTCAGGAGGTAGAGGTGTCTGTGTCTCAGGAGGTAGAGGCTGTGTCTCAGGAGATAGAGCCGCCGTCTAATGATCGCAAGGTTGGCAGATCGGTGGTTCGAGCCCCGGCTGGCCACATGTCGAAGTGTCCTTGGGCAAGACACTGAACCCTAAATTGCTCCCAGTGAGCGGGGCCGGCGCCTTGCATGGCAGCTTGCCGCCATTGGTGTGTGAATGTGTGTGTGAATGGGTGAATGAGAGGCCGTTGTCAAGAGCTTTGGAATAAGTCGCTATATAAATCAGTCTGTATAAGTCAGTCTATAAGTCAGTCTGTTTACCATTCTTGGTCCTGGTTCTCTCTACTACCCTCAGGCCATCCTGAGTGCTGAGAACCCAGAGGAGCCTTACCTGGACGGCATCAGCTACAACTGCGTGGCTCCGGGGAAGAGGTTCATGGCCATGGACAACCTGTCTGGAGGGGAGAAGGCCATCGCTGCCCTGGCTCTGGTCTTCGCCATCCACAGGTTTGTTTGTTTGTTTATTAGGATCCCCGTTAGCTAACGCCACGACATTAGCTAGTCTTCCTGGGGTCCGACACAACAATCACATTTTGACAATTGTCAACATTCTATACATACAGACAATTGTCAACATTCTATACATACAGACATCATAATAACAAAAGAAAGGAATAAAATAACAGGTAACATCAGGAAGGCAGACATTCACAGGTAACATGGGAGGCAGACACAACACCCATATGTATGTGTTGTGTATGTTGATGGCTTGTCTGTCAGGTGTGTCATGTGGAAGAGGACCACAGCGGAAATAAGTCTCTGACTTCTCTGTGTTTTATCCTCATTAGTTATGGGTTAGGGTTACACTGTGATTTGATGTTTGTGTCTCTTTTTAACTTAAATAAATCTAATCAAATCAAACCCAAGACAAAATTGTCATTGTTGTTTATATGTTACGGTACATGTGGGAAACCGGTTTATGCCGGCATTTTCCGGCACATGCTAGCATAAACCGTCGACTTGGTACATGCTAGCATGTCCCAGGAAATGCCACCATAAACCGTTTTCCCACATGTACCGTAACATATATACAACAATGACAACAATTCCCTACACCTCTAATCTAGCATATCTACCTAGGTACAGAACTGCTAACTAATCTACCCGGAACCTAAATCTAACTGCTACAAAGGATGAGTGACATCCGCTCGTTCTTACCTAGTGTTTAGATAAACAGTTACCTACGTGATGTGGTGTAAACCCCAGGGTATCTTACCTAGCCCTCTCCCATGATAAGGCAACCGGGGACCATAGGTAAACCAAACAAACACTAGACAGACAAATGTAGCAACCAACTAATATACTAACAAAACAGAATGAAACAGAATTACTCAAAATAGAATGAAACGACTGAAACAAACATAACCTCACCCCTCTAACCTACACAAGTAACAAACAGCCACATATATAGGGAACAGGTAGACAGGTGATTGGTTGACAGGACAGGAACACAGGTGGACTTGATGATGGATGATTAACAGGGAGACAATCAAAGGATCACGAACACCTGGGAGAGAGAGAGACACACAGACACAAACACAAAGCAAAAACAGACAGGGACGTAACATACCGTAACATATATATTTTGTCTGTCTGCCTTCAAGTTTGTTGTTGTTGCTAATGACTTCTCTAATGACTTTCCTCTCAGCTTCCGTCCTGCTCCTTTCTTTGTTCTGGACGAGGTTGATGCTGCTCTGGACAACACCAACATCGGCAAGGCAAGACATGTTGATTATAACTAGGGTTAAGGCTTAGTGTTAGGGGTTAGGGTTAAGGCTTAGGGTTAGGGGTTAGGGGTTAGGGTTAAGGCTTAGTGTTAGGGGTTAGGGGTTAGGGGTTAAGGCTTAGTGTTAGGGGTTAGAGGTTAGGGTTAGGGTTAAGGCTTAGTGTTAGGGGTTAGGGTTAAGGCTTAAGGGCTCTGCACACAGCGTGCGATTTCTGTTGCGCGTCAACGTTCCATTTTGAAGTTTGAATGGAAGTCTATGAGAAAATCATAAAACATCGCATCCCAATGCACACAGCGTGCGATGCAATTTCTGTTGTATGTTCTCATAGACTTCCATTCAAACTTCAAAATGGAACGTTGACGCGCAACAGAAATCGCACGCTGTGTGCAGAGCCCTTTAGTGTTAGGGGTTAGAGGTTAGGGTTAGGGTTAAGGCTTAGTGTTAGGGGTTAGGGTTAAGGCTTAGTGTTAGAGTTAGGGGTTAGTGTTAGGGGTTAGGGGTTAGGGTTAAGGCTTAGTGTTAGGGGATAGGGTTAAGGCTTAGTGTTGGGGGTTAGGGTTAAGGCTTAGTGTTAGGGGTTAGGGTTAAGGCTTAGTGTTAGGGGTTAGGGGTTAGGGTTAGGGGTTAGGGTTAAGGCTTAGTGTTGGGGGTTAGGGGTTAGGGTTAAGGCTTAGTGTTAGGGGTTAGGGTTAAGGCTTAGTGTTAGGGGTTAGGGTTAAGGCTTAGTGTTGGGGGTTAGGGTTAGGGGTTAGGGTTAAGGCTTAGTGTTAGGGGTTAGGGTTAAGGCTTAGTGTTAGGGTTAGGGTTAAGGCTTAGTGTTAGGGTTAGGGGTTAGGGTTAGGGTTAAGGCTTAGTGTTAGGGTTAGGGGTTAGGGTTAAGGCTTAGTGTTAGGGGTTAGGGTTAAGGCTTAGTGTTAGGGGTTAGGGTTAGGGTTTAGGGTTGGGGGTTAGGGGTTAGAGGTTAGGGTTAGGGATGCACCGAAATGAAAGTTCTTGGCCGAAGCCCAAAACTTAAATTAAGGAAACACTTGGCTGAATACCGACTACTGAATGCGTATCGGCAGTTTTTAATTTATTTAGCCAACATTTTTTAATGCTTGTATGAGGTTGTTCGATCATGTCCATGCTGTTAAAAAAATAATCATTGGGTCATCTGGCATTCAGATTTATTCTCATAATCTATAATGTCATGCGTGGAACAGTGGTGATTGATTCATGATGATGATGAGGATGGTAGTGTAGTGATGATGAGGAGGGTAGTGTAGTGATGATGAGGAGGGTAGTGTAGTGATGATGATGAGGAGGGTAGTGTAGTGATGATGAGGAGGGTAGTGTAGTGATGATGAGGAGGGTAGTGTAGTGATGATGAGGAGGGTAGTGTAGTGATGATGAGGAGGGTAGTACAGTGTTCATAACGTCCCTGGGGCTTCCCCCGTCTCTGCAGGTGACGTCCTTCATCAGGGATCTGTCCAGGGAGAACCTCCAGATCATCGTCATCTCTCTGAAGGAGGAGTTCTACTCCAGGTCCGACGCTCTGCTGGCGGTTTACTCTGAGGTACCGGTCCACTACGCCCATCCAGTGGGTCACTCTCTCTATAAGCCATGTCTTTACACTTCCTTATGTTGGTGGCTCTTGTGGTGCTGGGAGTTTAGACAGCTGTTTGTTTGTTTCCAAAGTTAAGAGATCATAAAGTGTATGATGATAACTTAATCTGTTAATCTACCTATCCCTTCAATAAGTAATGTATGTTGTTGTTGTTTGTCTCATGTCTGTCTGTATTTTGTCATAATTATACTCTTTATTATTTTGACACTCTGTTGTTATGATTGTGATATTATGTTGGGACGCTGTCTAAAACAAGATGACACATCTCAAGGGGTTTATCCTAATAAAGACATTTAAATGTAAATGTTTTATCTCTATTCTCCCTCTCTTTCTCGCTCAGTTTGACGACTGCATGTTCAGCCGCATGCTGGCCTGGGACCTGACTCCCTACCCTCTGGATGAAGACAACGAACAGGAGGGAGAGAATGCCGTGTGAGAGAGGGAGGAAGAGAAGGAGAGAGGGAGAGAAGAGGGAGAGGAGGCCATGTGAGAGAGGGAGAGAAGAGAGACTTTTAATGTCTGAAGGCTACAGTTTAATGTCTGAAGGTTACAGTTTAATGTCTGAAGGCTACAGTTTAATGTCTGAAGGCTACAGTTTAATGTCTGAAGGCTACAGTTTAATGTCTGAAGGCTACAGTTTAATGTCTGAAGGCTACAGTTTAATGTCTGAAGGTTACAGTTTAATGTCTGAAGGCTACAGTTTAATGTCTGAAGGTTACAGTTTAATGTCTGAAGGTTACAGTTTAATGTCTGAAGGTTACAGTTTAATGTCTGAAGGCTACAGTTTAATGTCTGAAGGTTACAGTTTAATGTCTGAAGGCTACAGTTTAATGTCTGAAGGTTACAGTTTAATGTCTGAAGGTTGCAGTTTAATGTCTGAAGGCTACAGTTTAATGTCTGAAGGTTTGTTCAAACTGTTGGTTTGTTAGTTTCATGTCTCTCAGCCTTACTGTCGGTGCCATAAGTCACTTGACACAACCTCAGGTTTTGTTGCCAAAATGTGTGTGTCACCTTCACCTTTGTTGGATTTAACTTTTTGCGGCTTTCACTGTTAGTACTGTTGGTATTTAACATAAATTATTTCTTTCAACTATTGTGTGTGTGTGTGTGTGTGTGTGTGTGTACCCACCCACTCTACACATAATTGTAACACAGCACCAACAGGCCAACACCTGACCATTACCCAAACACCTGATATTAACCAGCTACGCCACCAAAAAGCTGGCAGTTTCCTTGGGCATGTGGTATTTAAACTTGAGGGGTGAGTTTCCCATCTACAAACATAACTCGTGTTCCTAATGTTATGTAATGTCAGAGTCCCAAGCCACTAAGACAGTGAACATGCTTGTAGCAGTCGTTGTTTAACATAAATAAATTAAAGAATATGACGTGTTTTTTTATATGAATACTAATAACTAATTGCGGTCTTGTGGAATCCGAGTTGAGTTGTTGATGTTCCATGTTCATATCCGCTGTGGCCTGGGGAGGTCAGTGGGTCATTATACAACGGATAGATCCGGTCCAGTGTCTCTATTGGTCAGTTTGGTCCAGTGTTCATATTACTCTGCGTTTGTTTATATTACCGTTATTTCGAAGTTACATTCTTACCGTTGCTTAGCAACCGATAAACAACTGTTCAGCGGAAGAATAGACTTACAATAAAACACAGTTCCATTAAAATACATTAATTAAAATGTTGTCTTTCTTTTGTGAAATATTGATAGATAAATACCTTCTTTTATCTATTTTGTGGTTTCTTTTTATTTTACTACTTGATCTTTTGTAAAGCGTCTTTGAGTGTCTATTGGCTGCCCTTCCAATGGTCTAAACATGACCATGTGCCCCCAGAGGTGAAAACATCGCGCTAACGTGATCTACTGGGCTTTTCTCACACAACCATCTCTAGTATTACAGAGAATGGTCAGAAAAAGACACAAATATCCAGTGACGTCAGTTCTCTGGGCGGAAATGGTGGTGGTGGTGTAATGGTGTGGGGGATATTTTCTTGGCACAAATCTGCAGCAATTGTGTGATGCTAGAATGTCAATATGGACCAAAATCTCAGAGGAATGTTTCCAGCACCTTGTTGAATCTATGCCACGAAGAATGAAGGCAAACGAGGGGGGTCCAACCCGGTAATAGCAAGGTGTACCGGTGCAAGTGGCTGGTGAGTGTATGTTAGTGCAAATAACTAATTTGACTACTATTGATTTGATAATGATGTATCATTTATATAAAAAGCCTTAATGTTGAGCCCTGGTATAAGTGTTCTCCAGTGACTTTTGTCCGCTATAAGGTGGTGGTAAGTTGAGGTTTGTGGTGTCGTAGCAAAAAAAGTGCCAGATTTTCCAGCGCGCCATGCACGCATTTCATTGCCCATCTAGGCTAAGCGCCGGATCTCCTACAATCCTAAATCCGCCCCTGGCCTAGAGTACATAATGTTAATATTAATCAAGGATGAGGACTATTTCACCATACATGACGCATCATAGCTTTTTGCTCACTGATGGGGTCCCATAGGTGCCCTTTTTTTTTCGCCCCTTACCTTCAAACAGCCTGAGTCCGCCACTGCTGTGGAGAGTTTATTAGGAAGTGCAATCAAAATGGACAAACAGGTTGTCAACTTTTGGGATGGCTGTTTCTCCACCACTAGGGGGCAGCAGAGGACTGTGCCGTCGCTGCGGCTCCAAGGCGTACCACCTGCAGAAGTCGTCCTGCGGGAAGTGTGGCTACCCCGAGAAACGCAAGAGGAAGTGTGAGTACCCACCCCTATACTGTCTGACTGTTTATTCATAAGAGGAAGTGTGAGTATCCACCCCTGTACTGTCTGACTGTTTATTCATAAGAGGAAGTGTGAGTATCCACCCCTGTACTGTCTGACTGTTTATTCATAAGAGGAAGTGTGAGTATCCACCCCTATACTGTCTGACTGTTTATTCATAAGAGGAAGTGTGAGTACCCACCCCTATACTGTCTGACTGTTTATTCATAAGAGGAAGTGTGAGTACCCACCAGAGGCGGATTTAGGATTGTAGGAGATCCGGGGCTTAGCCCAGAGGGAGAATATTATGTGCGTGCGGGAGCGCGCCGGAAAAATGTGCCTTCAACCTTCAACTTACCACCACCTTAAAGCGGACAAAAGGCTGTATTACAAAATAGACAGTAAACACACACACACACACACACACACACACACACACACACACACGTCAGTCACCATCATTTATATTTGTATAGAATTACAGAATTGATGGGCTGAGGCTAGTTATGTTACAGTATGTATATCAGGGCAGACTCTGTGCTCACCACTTATATTGTATTGATTGTCTTGTCCTGTGTTATATGACGATATATTACATGTATTGTTGGCCTGTGTATAGTACTGTGAAATCAAATCCCCCCTGGGACATTAAACAAACTTAGTTAGTTAGCGTTACATCTTAGGATAGATTTGAGTCATGTTCTGTATACATACATACTACCATAAGGGCATACTTAATGTGGTTACTCCATGTTTACTAGCTGTAACATTAACGTTACATCATTCTTTTTCACTTGTTACTCAGTCAACCAGAGTGCAGATATCAAAGACTATCAGCCAGTTATTCACTTTATTTGTATAAGTATTATCCTTTGTTTGATTTCTTACCATGTACCGTAACAGTACCTTGCTATGTTTCATTTTCATTATAACATAACGTTATGTTATGATAGCCAGCTAGCATTAGCAAACCGGAAAAGTAGTGTCAGTGAGTCAGTCACCTTTCTAATAAGATTCACAAACCTGAAACATCATCTACAGTATGTGTTTATATTCACATCCTCTAAAAGTGTCACCTGTTGTTCAACGTTTTCTGATCATTGCCATATTGTTCTATTTTAGGTTGTTCTATTCAACATTGTGGCCTACAGGGGGGAGACGAGGATGAGAGAAATACCTGTTGCAATTATATGCAGAATTGCATGTTACCTGCGGCAGTTTGTGGAGACAGGTATATGTTTATACTCTCCCCATTGTGTTCATTTAAGTCCTATAGGTTTATTAGCTTATTATTGAGGATATTGACACCAATGTTGTGAGTGTTTTTAAAGCAACATTGGTAGTAACTTTGGAAGGACCTTCAATTGTACATACTCATGTTCATGAATTGTTGCAGTCCTATTAGATTTATGTATTTGCATAGGTTTTGGAAACAGTCTAATGTTTACTTTCATTGTTTCAATATTTCTTAACCATTTGCAATACCTCAGGATCTACTAAAGCAGCTGGTGAAATCTTGGGTGGGCTGGGAGCTGCCCATGAAGGAGATGCAGGTGGAGGTGGTGCAGTCCGAGAATCCGACTTCGTTCACTTGCTTCCGCATCCTCCGCTTGCTGGCTCATTACACTAGCTACAACCAATTCTACAACCATACCACAACACATTCCAAATGTGTGTTTGTAAAGTAGTGTTATAATTAACTAGGTAGCAGTGGGGATTACACACCCAATCCATTGCATTGCAGTATTTTGGCTTGACTGGCGAGTGTGATTTTCAACAACGTTGAAATCTATTTCCTTGTTGCAAAATAACAGTGAACATTTTGATTGGTTGCCGACGTTCCCCCTTTCACCAGCCACTGTCACAATGGTTGAATTTAAATGCAATTGAACTGTACTAATATATCCTATTCTTAATCCTAAACCTATTCACATGTCAATGTGTGTTAATGAAAAGAAATGTTTTCTCCCCACTACAAAACTGCATCTTTGGACTTAGTCTGAGTCCCGTTTCTGTTTGTCTCTTACTTGCAAGCAATAAATGTCAGTATTCATATTGTGGTGTAACAAGACTTTATTTCTTGAACCTCATCTCTAAAGAGCCAAAACTGCAGAGTGGTTAACCCTAGACTTCTACCACAGTGTATAATGCTGTAATCAGTATAAACATTTCAAAGATTTTGGGTGCAGGCCATCTGATGTACTTGAAAAAGTGCATCATATACTTCATGTATATCTGCCTGCCTGACACTGCACTAAGGACCACCAGCTCCTGAGAGCAGACAAACTCCAGGTAGTCCAAATCCAATAGGACACGGTCCAGCCAACCTGGTGTTTCAAGTCTTTGTATTATATGGGTTCCAAGTCATTCCTGAAAAATACAATTTGAGTTACTAAAAAACTGGACAACGGTAGTCCTTGATATTCTTTCTTCATACAAAAATGCAAATGTTAGCAGCATAATCAGCACAATCACTCCACTTAAATATTGAAACATGCTATCACAAGACCCTACCAAAATGTTATAACGCTCACAAACATTGATTGAAGTAAAATATGTAGCTAATGTTTTATGAGTTTACATTGTAATAAATAAACACAATTACATTTGATTGTTCAATCACATTACTTGCTAGATGGATAGCTTACATTACTGGGGGGTATTCCACGAAGCTCGATAAAGTTCTAAGCCTCGAAAATGTTAGCTTGCATTCGGTGCCATCAATGTGGCTCAAATAATTCGCTGCTTGGTTGAGCTCCTTCTGAGTCAGATATAATTAGCCTGGTCGCGACCAGGCTAAAACACAGGCTATGGTAAGACGAGCGTCAAAAAAGGCTCACAGGCGGAAACTACATCCCGAACGACAGTTCCTCTTTTAGGAAATATTAGTTCCCACTTCACACGAGATAGATAGATTAGATAGTTTGACTGTGTGATAGATAGATAATTTGATATTTTGAAAGTGTGATCGATCGATAGATAGTTTGATTGTGTGATGGATAACTTGATATTTTTAAAGTGTGATAGATAGATTGATAGATCAATAAAGAAAAGAGTGTAAAAAAAAAGAAGTAATTGTCTCAACTTGCATTGCTGTCATCACAGCGGTCTGGCTGGCGTAGTGTTTAAGGCAGCCGGCTGGAGTTCCAAAGGTTGCGAGTTCGAGACTTGACTAAGTGATTCTTTTTTTTCTTTTTTTTTACATTTAACCGAAGATTTCATGCAAAGGTTTCAAACACCATTGTAATCGTGTCAGTTCTTGTAAATTAGCCTGCACCATAATTTTATAGTCTACATACTTTTTTAGATGAGATTTTAGATTAGATTCAGACAACGAAATGCAGTAAAAAGTGCGTCTGAAGAGGGATTTGAACCACCGATATAAAATGACGAATATATCCTATGGCAGCGGTCAATACCACTAGGCCATTGTGGCGATATGACGGTTTGTAGCCTGCTGCTGATATCACCACAGTAGTAAATATTCATTTATTAAAATATGAACATATAACAATAACTGGGGCTAGTATGACCTACGCATTTAATCGGTCAGCAATTTCTTGCCAAACCATTCCCTCGCCTTGTTAATTGCGGCAGTATTGCACTATTTTACATCTTATTTTTCCGTCTTCATAAAGATCAATAATTCGGGAATGCTGCGCAAATGTAGTACCCCTGCAGAGTGGAGTATCTTCATTTCGACAGTTTGACTCTTCTGGGCTCTTTATGTCTGCGTGCACGCGCCCATATCGAAGATTTGTAAGCCTGTCTTCTGTGAACACTCATCACACAAGGCTGATCCTCGTTCGAGGAATCACCTGAGGCTTGAATTCCAATCTCGAGTTGCCTGATCGCCGCATTTATTTATATCGCCGCTATACTGATCCACCTTTAGTGGCCCCCTGGTCATGAACTAGCTAGCATAAACTAGGTAAGTGACCATTCAGAGGGACTCTTCCACATGTATTTCGATGAAAGAAAACAAGTGAAGCATAATATTGATAAGGTTTAGAGAGTTACATATTAAAAATGTTTTATATATATATATAGCTAGCTAGAGCTACACTTACCTGAGGAGTGTGATCATGCCTTCCAAGGTGAGACCACTGGACTGATCTTTACGTCGAAAGCCTCTCGAAAATGTTCTGTGATTGGTCAATCACTGCAGTCAATCACTCAATGCCCACTCGAAAATGCTCTCTTGTGATTGGTCAATCAATCATTGCATGCCCGCCCTTCCCTGCACTCTCACATCCAGCTTTACAAGTTACACATGTGTTTTGTCCCAAGCCGACTGCAAGAAATGGGACTCAACTCGAGCAGCGAAAGTCGCGAATCTGCCAGTGCAACTTTCAAGATAAAACTGCAAATATTTATTGTACAAGTTCTCAAATCGAATCTGCAAGTGCAACTTTCAAGATACAACTGCAAATATTTATTGTACAAGTTCTCAAATCGAATCTGCAAGTACAAATATTTATTTTACAAGTGCAACTTTCAAGATACAAGTGCAAATGTTTATTATACAAGTTCTCAAATCAAATCTGCAAGTGCAACTTTCAAGATACAAGTGCAAATATTTATTTTACAAGTGCACATTTCAAGATACAAGTGCACAAAACGAACCTACAACCTCATGAATAAAGTCCCATATCTATCGTCATAGGAACCATGGTTCCGTTCGTTCCGGGAGGAGGCGGTGCTACGTCAACACGCCGGATGTTGATGATTCACAATCAGCAGGAACAGCTGAGAGAGAATAACAAAGCGACGTCGACTGACTGAAGGAACAACTCTCATTGTCACAAGAGCCAGGGCTTTGAAGAAAGTTCAAACGACGACATAACCGTTTGGGAACTGTTTGGGGTTGTAGTAAAGTCACAATAGTCGAGAGTTTTGAAAACGGTAAGACTGTCGCGGATGTTGACGTCGTGGTCAATGAGCTCATACTTTCCCTCTGGCTAACGTCGGCTAGCTAGATGCTAAACTCAATACAATACTAGCTAGTTATTTGCAATGAACTTGTCCAGTATAAAGGAAATAAGAATAATTTGATTAAATACCTTTACATTGTGGATGCAGTAAAGGCCATCTTGATGACCTAATGTGGATTGAAAGAATGTATGTGTGTGCCTGCTTGGGTTTGTTGTGTAGGTTACCCAATGGATAAATGAGGTACTGCTTCAGGCACAGTGACAGCTGATGTAATGTAGATTGTGTGGTGTGATGTTTTAACAGATGCCTCTTATTTCAGAGAGAGGTTAACTCTAACCCTCTCCGTCCCTCTGCCTCTGCAGGTGAGTGTGAGACTCAGGAGGCCAGTAAGCCATGGGGCGTATCTTCCTGGACCACATCGGCGGCACGCGCCTCTTCTCCTGCGCTAACTGTGACACCATCCTGACCAACCGCTCTGAGCTCATCTCCACCCGCTTCACTGGCGCCACAGGCCGGGCCTTCCTCTTCAACAAGGTACGCCGCCTACACACCACCATGACACCTGCCTGCTTCTACCACAGCAGACTAGTGTTTATAACGGAAATGTATTCATCAGTGCTGTTATCAGGTTCTTTTTTTTCCAAGTCTTTTTTTTCTGAGTGGGGCAGTCCCACTCATATTTTTCATTTTATTGAACAGATACAGTGAAGACAGACAGGAAAGTAAGGAGAAGAAGGGAGAGAGGGCATGTCAGCAGGGCATGGGTCGGATTTGAACCCATGTCGACATGGGCATATGTGTGCACTGTAGACCGCAGTGCTAGACCGCTGGACCACCCCAGGCCACGCTGTTATCATATTCTAACTGTGTGTGATAAGGCTGCATTTGCTCTGCCTCTGATCAGGTGGTGAACCTGCAGTACAGCGAGGTGCAGGATCGCGTGATGTTAACGGGCAGACACATGGTACGAGATGTCAGCTGCAAGAACTGCAACAGCAAGCTGGGCTGGATCTATGAGTTTGCCACAGAGGACAGTCAGCGCTACAAGGAGGGCCGCGTCATCCTGGAGAGGGCGCTAGTGAGGGAGAGCGAGGGCTTCGAAGAGCACGTCCCCTCAGACAACTCCTGAGCAACCCCCCCCCCCCCCCCCCCAACCACCCCTTTATCCCCCCTTCTTGTCCTTACCCCTGTGCCTCCACACCCCCAATCCCAGACTCTGGTCAATGACACCGGGGGCCCCCCCCCCACACACCTTTTGCCCACCTTTGATCTCGATTGGCTGCATCTGTTGGTGTTGTCTTTGGCTTCTCCTAAACTCCTTTTCAGAATACCTCCTGTCACTTAGAGACTCAAACAGAGGGGACCCGCTTTCACACACTATGGAGTCCACGCACTTTCACCCAGGATTAGCAACGCATTTGCACACCGTTAAAGGCACGTACATGTTCACACACATCCACACGCATGCTCAGTTGTAGAAATATTCGTTCGGCATAGTTTCACCATGATGTTTGAACAACTGCAGGCAAGAGTACAGTATTGTCAAAATCAAGAGACGTGGGTGTATTTTACAGCAGGTGTTAAAGACATGGGCAGAAATACTGTGAAGTCTGTCAACTTGACTCGCGTTGCTACTAGCTGACACAGAATAATGCACCCATGGGGATGTTGTGCTGTGTGTCATTGTTGGGCTTCAGCTGATGTGTGTTGTTGTGTTTTCAAACCCTGTCCTGATGTCTGTGTGTATTTGTCATTGTTGTGGTCAACTCGGGCTGTCTCGTCTCTTGGAGTGCTGTCATTCCAACGCCCCCCAGTGTCGTGTGGCATTGCATGTAGGAATATGTCCACTTGATGTCTGCTGTGTCACATGACACGTCAGAATGCACCATGGCAGTCACTTTGGCAGACTCAAAAGCTCACTTTCACATTTGATAACCTGAGACTAGACAATATGTTCAGGATGGATAGATACTGTGCTTGGGCGTGCATGGTGAGGAGCAACATGTCACTTTGAGTCTTGTCAAGACCATGCGCATCTCCCCACAAGAAGTCCCCCTCTCTCTACTGCGTGTGTGAGTTAGGAATGTGAGCAAGGGCTGTGTGCGTGTGTGTCTGTGTGTGTGTCTGGAGCAGGGTTAAAAGATGCCCAGAGACTAGCGGCCTGCTGGCTTGGCCTTAACATGAACCTTTGCTGTTATTCCCAGCCCCAACAGCCAATAGGGAGGAAGGGAGAGATGCTGTCCCCATGGCCTGGCTCAGACTGGGGCCTCCCATGTTCTCCCTGTCCTCTGCCCAGGTCAACATGCAATAGGTGGACATGACAGATTATCATTTCATTGATAGATAGATATTATTGTTATCATTTTATGAATAGTTATTATTATCTTTATTGCATTATTCTTAGTAGAGTTACTATTTTATTCATTTGGTGAATTTGTATTGCTCTTTTATTGTTTATTGTTGCTTTTATTATTTTCTTTGATATGAGGTTTGAAAAGCAAGATTGTCTTTTTCCTTTATTGGCCTTTGGCAAGTTTTCCTCTGTAGTGATGTTTTCTGAATAAAGTGTGTAGTCTTGCTGAAACTTGTCCGGCTTCATTCTGTCACCCTCTAAGAGAGAGAGATGTTCTAGTGCGTCAGTCTCTGGTGTAGTTCAAGCTTTAAAGCATTGGATGGCAGCAGAACATAGGCTACACATGCATACATGTGTTATGTTCTTATAATGTCTTGCTTTTCCCCTTTCTATCTAGGGGATTGGCTGAAAATGGGTATAAAACATTCATTCATTACTATTATACTATCAGGTGCAGTTGACAGAAATTTAGCTTGGATTTGATACCTCCTTATACAACAGTTAGTTCCGACCAAGTCATTTGATTGGACAGGAGGCATTCCATGAGTTACGATATACAGTATAACAGCACTGGGACTTTTAACTATATGTATCACTCCACCGCACAGATGTTCTACTAAATGACCGTTGATTAGACTACATGTTTGTGTTCACGTTACTAGGCAACCGTCCATTTGAAGTTCAGTTGCGGAACTATTTTTTGTTTATTTGTATGATTAAATAAACAAACAAATCATAATTTGTTGTCGCTTATGACTGTTAACTAATAAATCGCGCTGTAGAACTGTTGTATAAAAGCAATATCACACTCGAGGTCGTGCTGTTATACTGCCTGCGGCCTCGTACCTACGACCGAATCACAGCCGTGCTGATATTCAGTATAACACACTCCCTCTCGTGTGATATTGCTTAAATATACCACCATATTCTCCCCACAGGACTCAGGATTTGACCCAGCACCTTTCCAGCTGCTGGTTCACCTCCCTGAACTCTAGGCTACCCCAGAAAAATATACTACATCAGGAGTAGTAAGCAATGAACAATAGTTAAACTAGTAGTAGGAAACACTCATACAACATTGTCATACAAGTGGAGCACATCAGGGCTGATGCAGAGAGTTGTTTCCAAGTTAGAGAACAAAAAAACAAGAAGTGGTTTAGGGTTAGTTGCAGCTGTCATACATAAAAGGAGAGAAATTCACAAAACTAAGTGTACAATGTGTGTGTGTGTGTGTGTGTGATTCTGATAACTACACGGGCATGACATGTATTGCATGTGCAGTAAATAAGCACATTCAGTTTGAATTGGCTTTGGTGAACAGTCAGTGTTGTTGTGTGTTGTTGTCCCAGACAACTGAGCCAGAGAGGATGACGGCCATGTGGACACACTGGGGCAAATTATTCCAATAGCAGAGGTTGGATAGGTCAGTCTAATAGGTTAGTGTTATAATGGGTGGAAAAGACCCTTCCATACAACATCCAAGAGAGATGTGTCATTGCAACCTGCTCGCCTTATGTCTCACTGAATGATGGCATGTCTGTGTATCGTGCCTCCTTCCACCCACTAAAGGCTGTCACGTAACCACTGTTCCTCTATACAGGTGTAGAGAGGATGATGGAAAAGAAGAAACAAGCTGGTGTAATTGCATCCCTAATTGGCTTATGAGTCACAGTCCCTGCTAGGCTATTTTTTGAAAAGCTTGTACCAACCTGGAATCTTTACCCACTTTGTGATATATATAACCCATACTGGTTCCAAAAATGTCAGCATCGTGACGCTGTGATGTCAGATCACACCACAGAGCAGGCCCGGTGCCAGAACCAGCATGTTGGTAGGGCCATTGGCTGCAATTCATGACATGACCAATGTATGTGGATGGTGGTTTATGTTGCTTAAGCGCTAAATAGATAGTATATGGACCTACAGTAAAAACAAATAGGAGATAAAAAAAATAAAAAAACATTTTGAAAAAAAGTTCTTAACTTTTGAATGGGGTGGCAAGATGCCACTGCCACAGAGACTCATGCTTACAGACATAGCTCATTGAGCTAACTGCCCCCTTTCCACCACACACACACACACGATTGGCATCATCCCGTCAGCAGTAAATAAAACAATTTGGCATGCTTCCCATTGACATCACTCTACATCATGTTGCTAGGGAACGGAGTAGTCAACATTAGTTGCCACGGCAACCCCACTTCACCATCCAATCCTTCGTCCTCTGTGTGTGTGTGTGTGTGTGTGTGTGTGTGTGTGTATGTGAGCTCACTATAGCTCAGTGTTGTGTATGAGCATGCAGGGTCTTGTTGACTCATTCACTGCAGTAAGGTTTAGGACTACTCCAGAAGTGCTTGACTTGTAATAATATACAATGTTGTTTTCATGCTTGTTCTACAGTACGTATTAGACTGAAATTGCATTCTGTGAATCCCTTCACATAATAGAATCATCCCTGTAACCTTTCCAAATAGAATCTTGTCCAAATTAACATTGTTAATATTGAATAATATGAATTAACATTCATTCAGGAGGCCTGGGTGACTCGCATTGAATTATGGACTTCCTCCTCCTTAACTCTGATAAAAATGAATTGTTAGACATTGGCCCAATAAATTAGATTAGTCCAAGTTCACAGATATGGCTCTGAAGACGCTCACATTAAGTATACATGCAGAATAGATTATTCCCACCTATGCAACATTGCTAAAATAATATTCTCTTTCCAGTGTTAGACACACAGCTTTACACAATCTCTAACTGGAACCACACATTAGTCACTGAACTGGCTTCCTAGGTCATGATTGATTTAAAAGGGCTCCTAATAACTTTTAAACCATTTCATGGGATGCCCTGTATACCAGTTCATGCCCTTCCATCCTCTGGGGTAGGAGACTTAAGTCATCAGCCAAACAAAATGGCAGACAGGATGGTAGGTCTTTTTCCTACAGAGCAACACCACTTTGGAACAGCCTGCCAAACCATTTTAGGGAGTCTGAGACAGAAGTACATTTTAAAATCATGATTAAAGATTTTTTTACTTGTCCTATTTCTACCAAACATTTTTTAACCATTGTTGTTACTATTTTCTCTGTATGCCTGCCTGTAATGTGTAAAACATAGTCTCCTAATAGACCAATAACATTAATCCAATCATTAAATCATTAGCGGAGAGTCAAGCATCTTTGTTGTTGCTTTATCTTCTTTGCTCTTTGTGAAGCGCATTGGGTCACATTTTGGGAGAAATGCACTATACAAAAAAATTAAATAATAGTTTGATTTGATACAAACCAGAAACACAGCATATAGGTTGAAATGGTGTATATTTATTGAACAGCGTGACTGAGAACAGTTGCCAGTTAAGACTTACCTGAGGACAGTGATTGTAAAGAAGTCCAGCATCAGCAGTTGATTGTAATATGGACAATATTGGACATGGATAAAAGACAGAATGAATGCAAAAGACAGAGAGAGAGAGAGAGAGAGAGAGAGAGAGAGAGAGAGAGAGAGAGAGAGAATGCATGTAAGAACAGAGACAACAGACAGAAACAAGAAAACTGATGAGAGAGAGAAAGAAATGTGTCAAATCCAGCAGGTTCAGGGGTTCTAGTCTGAGAGAGGAGTATTTGGTAAACTATTGACATGCTGATGAGCAAATTGTTAACTCAGTCCATCACAGTGACTCGAACCAGCCCCTACATTTGAACAACAGGGCCTCTTATTTTTTTTAAACAAAAACAAAAAAACACGAACTCAAAGACAGCCTTCTACTGTAAATGATTGGTTCATAAGACTCTTTTTTTTTTTTCCTATACAAAAAAATCATAATTTGACCTGCAGCGTTGAGGTGGTCAATAGATCGGACAAGTGCAGTGTCATACAAATGGTTCTAGATTGTGCAAGACAAGCCGTTGGGCTCTCTCTATTCTATGGCATGGGTGGAGGTGTCGTCGAGAGCAACGGCTAGGCTAAGAGAGCAGGTCAAGCACTGGCCTAATCTCATGCTCCCGTTTCTATTTCTTTTTTTCTTTTTCTTCTTCTTTTTTTTGGCACAATCGGTGCAGCTTTCTCAGCTTTCATTTGCTAATTGAATTTAGCACATGCCAGGTCGCACTGATGCCAGTTCCCTAGGGAGGGGGGGGGGGGGGGGGGGGGGAGGGGGGATGGACATGGGGGCTTTTTGGGATCAGGGTGAGTTTTCCACTCCAAGTCTGGTCCTCTACGCCCGCCTGTACGCTGGGTGGTTCGGCTGTCCCCTAAGGACATTCTTCCATCCACCCGCAACACACTCTTTGACTCGGTTCTGAGACAGAGCAGGAAACTTAAGCTGTTTTTAGTCAGTTGCTCACACTTGGATCTCTGATGCATGACGCATGATAGCGTTGCTGCAGTCCAGAAGTACCTTGGCAACGTTACGCGGACCACCTGACCTGGGACAGTACAAGTACATTCTGTTGAGTTTCTTCTTACATCATGACTGATTCTCACCTTTGGCATTGGCGTGCAAATGGTATTCTGAGCATGCATTAAAAACCTTCAGGTCTGCGTACCAACAAGAGTTAATCAATGAAGAAACGCTGCTGAACTCATCTCTAAGAGCTACATGGACATGGTGCAACAGTGGCTATATTGTCTGAGAAAATATTCTGATTCAACGTTGGTAAACAATGCTACACTTCCTATGTATATGATTGACTAAAACACCTGAACTAATATCATTTTTTTTTCATTTCCTATTTTAAATCAGTTCATCTTCCTGGCTTGTGATTGCTAGTGGTAACAGTTACTCATTTGGCTAGACTATTGGATAATCTAGATTGGCTAAGAACAGCACAACATTGGCTAAAATGTGTCAAGTTATCACAGTATACACATGTAATGTATGAGTGCTGTGCATTATGGCTCTGATCCATCACTTAAAAACAAATATATACATCAACCAAGGGAAACAATACAAAACAATACTAACAATAAAATGTTTAAAACATGTAAAATATCTGAACTAAAACTTAGTATTCAATCTTCCATGGACACCTTGTGGCACCCAATAAAAACATAGATAAAACATTTTTGAAATAATAACAAAAAATAAAATGGGTAAAGGGTTGTCCTTTCACTGTAGAGGATGAGGAAGAGACAGTGACTGTAGGATACAGCAAGACACGTATAGGCGACAAACACAATGCAATGACGCCGGTGAGTCTCTTCAACCCAGCACGGGCATTTTTCTTTTTGCTTTTTTTTCCAAAGCCAGTGCTAGAACATTCAGCTCGTCCCCATTTGTTTCCCTGCCTCTTCAGCCATGAGGTATAGCTCACCCCACTGAAGCCATGCACCCTAACGGGGTCACCCCCCCTCTCCTCCCTGTGAAGCCAGGGAGGGGTGGAGTCAGAGTAGGGAAACCTCCAGTTCCTCCACTGAGCCCCCTACGGAGGAAGGACTCAGCCCTCAGCATCTCTAACCACTGACGTCTTCCTCCCCCCCCCACTTTCCCCCCCATAACATCCTCACTCCTTCTTTTCATCCAGCACCTTGTTCTTCTCCTCCCGGGCCACGGAGGCCCAGTAGCGATGGCAGGCTAGCTCCAGCACCTCCAGCCCCCCTACCAGCCTCTGCTGGGCGAAGAACATGGCCACCGTAGCCAGGAAGTAGAGACGCAGCGGGGCCCACAGCCACAGGCCGGCCAGGCACAGGGCGATGAAGCTGCTCCAGTACAGCAGGGAGGCCGCCTTGATCAGGCTCACACGGAGCTCCGTCTTGCAGGGGGGCACGCGGCCCCGGCCGTCCCTGTCGAAACCCCGGGGCTGGGCCGAGTAGAAGTCCCTGAGGCGGCCCTCCTTCTCCACCCAGCGCTCCTGGCACCACGCCTGCAGGGCCGAGGGGGAGGAGGGCAAAGCAGAGGCCGGGTAGCGGCGCACGTGGAAGTGGATCTCGCGCGGGAACAGGCCCAGGATGAGGTGGCGCTCTGTCTGGGGGATGTTCTGAGGGTAGGCCACGGTGATGTCATGGACGGCATCCAGGTTGTCTCCTGACGACGGAGGGAGGGAGGAAGAGGAAGAGGAAGGAGAAGAAGGAGAGATGGAACAACATCATCAGACAGGTCGACAGGCGACACCTAGATTTCAACCACAGAGTTTGTATAGTCACTGAACACAAGGAACACCTGTTCAGCTTCTCATTCATTCTGTAATGGCATGGGGAATGTTTTCTTGGCACACTTTGGGCCCGTTAATACCAATCAATCATCGCTTGAATGCTACAGCCTATTTGAGTATTGTTGCTGACCATGTGCATCCCTTCATGGCCACAGTGTACCCATCTTCTAATGGCTACTTCCAGCATGATAATGCACCATGTCACAAAGCAAAAGTCGTCTCAGACATGAACATGAAACAATGTCTTCTTAGTGACCGTATCTGAACCTAAAAGAGGAGATTCACAGCTTGAAAGTGCACCTGGAAAATCGGCCAGGATTTGCATGACACAATCATGTCACCATGGACCAGAATCTCAAAGGAATGTTTCCAACATCTTGTGGAATCAATGCTGTGAAGAATTGAGGCTGTTTAAGTAGCAAAGGGAGGCCCTGCCCATTATTAGTAGTGTTCCTAGAAAGTGCTAGTGAGTGAGTGTATTTTCTTGTGTTCGTACTACAACCTGACTCCCCTACCACACACAGTCTGACTCCCTACCACACAGCCTGACTCCCTACCACACACAGCCTGACTCCCTACCACACACAGCCTGACTCCCCTACCACACAGCCTGACTCCCTACCACACACAGCCTGACTCCCTACCACACAGCCTGACTCCCCTACCACACACAGCCTGACTCCCTACCACACAGCCTGACTCCCTACCACACACAGCCTGACTCCCCTACCACACACAGCCTGACTCCCTACCACACAGCCTGACTCCCCTACCACACAGCCTGACTCCCTACCACACACAGCCTGACTCCCTACCACACAGCCTGACTCCCCTACCACACACAGCCTGACTCCCCTACCACACACAGCCTGACTCCCCTACCACACACAGCCTGACTCCCTACCACACACAGCCTGACTCCCCTACCACACACAGCCTGACTCCCTACCACACAGCCTGACTCCCCTACCACACAGCCTGACTCCCTACCACACACAGCCTGACTCCCTACCACACAGCCTGACTCCCCTACCACACACAGCCTGACTCCCCTACCACACAGCCTGACTCCCTACCACACAGCCTGACTCCCCTACCACACACAGCCTGACTCCCCTACCACACAGCCTGACTCCCTACCACACACAGCCTGACTCCCCTACCACACACAGCCTGACTCCCTACCACACAGCCTGACTCCCTACCACACACAGCCTGACTCCCTACCACACAGCCTGACTCCCTACCACACACAGCCTGACTCCCTACCACACACAGCCTGACTCCCTACCACACACAGCCTGACTCCCTACCACACAGCCTGACTCCCTACCACACACAGCCTGACTCCCTACCACACACAGCCTGACTCCCTACCACACACAGCCTGACTCCCCTACCACACAGCCTGACTCCCTACCACACAGCCTGACTCCCTACCACACACAGCCTGACTCCCTACCACACACAGCCTGACTCCCTACCACACACAGCCTGACTCCCCTACCACACAGCCTGACTCCCTACCACACACAGCCTGACTCCCTACCACACACAGCCTGACTCCCTACCACACACAGCCTGACTCCCTACCACACACAGCCTGACTCCCTACCACACACAGCCTGACTCCCTACCACACACAGCCTGACTCCCCTACCACACACAGCCTGACTCCCTACCACACACAGCCTGACTCCCCTACCACACACAGCCTGACTCCCCTACCACAGCCTGACTCCCCTACCACACAGCCTGACTCCCTACCACACACAGCCTGACTCCCTACCACACACAGCCTGACTCCCCTACCACACACAGCCTGACTCCCTACCACACAGCCTGACTCCCTACCACACAGCCTGACTCCCTACCACACACAGCCTGACTCCCTACCACACAGCCTGACTCCCTACCACACACAGCCTGACTCCCTACCACACACAGCCTGACTCCCTACCACACACAGCCTGACTCCCTACCACACACAGCCTGACTCCCTACCACACACAGCCTGACTCCCTACCACACACAGCCTGACTCCCTACCACACACAGTCTGACTCCCTACCACACAGCCTGACTCCCTACCACACACAGCCTGACTCCCTACCACACACAGCCTGACTCCCTACCACACACAGCCTGACTCCCTACCACACACAGCCTGACTCCCCTACCACACAGCCTGACTCCCTACCACACACAGCCTGACTCCCTACCACACACAGCCTGACTCCCCTACCACACAGCCTGACTCCCCTACCACACACAGCCTGACTCCCTACCACACACAGCCTGACTCCCTACCACACAGCCTGACTCCCTACCACACACAGCCTGACTCCCTACCACACAGCCTGACTCCCTACCACACACAGCCTGACTCCCTACCACACAGCCTGACTCCCCTACCACACACAGCCTGACTCCCCTACCACACACAGCCTGACTCCCTACCACACACAGCCTGACTCCCTACCACACACAGCCTGACTCCCTACCACACACAGCCTGACTCCCTACCACACACAGCCTGACTCCCCTACCACACACAGCCTGACTCCCTACCACACACAGCCTGACTCCCCTACCACACACAGCCTGACTCCCTACCACACAGCCTGACTCCCCTACCACACAGCCTGACTCCCCTACCACACACAGCCTGACTCCCCTACCACACACAGCCTGACTCCCCTACCACACACAGCCTGACTCCCCTACCACACACAGCCTGACTCCCTACCACACACAGCCTGACTCCCCTACCACACAGCCTGACTCCCTACCACACACAGCCTGACTCCCTACCACACAGCCTGACTCCCCTACCACACACAGCCTGACTCCCTACCACACACAGCCTGACTCCCTACCACACACAGCCTGACTTCCCTACCACACAGCCTGACTCCCTACCACACAGCCTGACTCCCCTACCACACACAGCCTGACTCCCTACCACACACAGCCTGACTCCCTACCACACACAGCCTGACTCCCCTACCACACACAGCCTGACTCCCTACCACACACAGCCTGACTCCCTACCACACAGCCTGACTCCCTACCACACACAGCCTGACTCCCTACCACACACAGCCTGACTCCCCTACCACACACAGCCTTACTCCCCTACCACACACAGCCTGACTCCCTACCACACAGCCTGACTCCCTACCACACAGCCTGACTCCCTACCACACACAGCCTGACTCCCTACCACACACAGCCTGACTCCCCTACCACACACAGCCTGACTCCCTACCACACAGCCTGACTCCCCTACCACACACAGCCTGACTCCCTACCACACACAGCCTGACTCCCCTACCACACAGCGGAGGCTGAGTGAGGATGGTTGGCTGGGAGGACCACACCTGCCTGCCAGCGCAGCAGCCAGCTGCTGTACAACATGAGACAGCTGATATATAAATAGACGACAGGGCGACAGAGAACTCAAGACAAAGACCACCTACATAACAACCACTAGGGTGGAGGGGGGTGAGGTAGAGGGGAGGGGGGGTCTAATGACATCATTGGGCTTCAGAGCACCTGCTCGGCGAGTGAGAGCCCACGCTAAGCGCGGTATTTAAGACCGCTGGAGAGCTGCCAGGATTAGCTCACAGAGTAACGGGAGAGAGAGAGAGAGAGAGAGAGAGAGAGAGAGAGAGAGAGAGAGAGAGAGAGAGAGAGAGAGAGAGAGAGAGAGAGAGAGAGAGAACGCCTCGGGGGTGTTGGAATAGGTGACGGGCCTGATGAAGTATTAGTCTGAGACTTGGAAAGGAAAACAGGTAACCACATTCTGACAGGGGTTGTAAATGATCCCCCCCCCCTGACCCCCCTGAGCTGCAGGCTATAGGCATAACTACAAGCTGCGACAGGATGTGTGTCTTTATGAAATGTGTTCCGAGGGTCAAATGATGCTGACTTGGTTACGAAACAGTAGCCTGAAACAATAGCCTGAATACTGACCCAACTCTCTCGTCATTAACCCCCCTATTGACTATGAGGAATGTTCTAAACTTCCCCCCCCAAAAAAAAGATCGAATCTGTCCTTTCTTAAGTTGACCCCTGACCTTTTCGCAGTGTATCCACGATGAAGGTGAAGCCGGTGGTGCGGGGATGAATCACGTACTCCAACTTAGGCAGGCCGTTCTTCTCTGCAAAGGCGTCACTCCTGGCTTTGGTGTTGTCTGCAGGTGGACAAGAGGGACCCAGATGGGATAAGCATCTCGTATCCCCCCCGAATACATTGTATACACGCACTCTATTCTGAAATGTTTTAATTGTGTTGCGTCTTTGACACCCAAGTCATTCAAACTGTAAAAGACAGGGATCAATTCATTCAAATGAACATTTCAGGCAAAAGAAAGAAGAAGAAAAAAGATTCCAGCATAAAAATATATCTTTTTTTCAATACATTATTACTAACACTCCTATGCCACGCAACGGGGAACATATGACCACATACGACATCCTCTTGCTTGTGCTTTGGGGACATGAACACTTCTATGACTGTGTAGCTATGTGGTTGATCATGTAGGTCACTGGTCTAGAGGGAGCCCTGCACCTGTGGTCCCTGATTTATCCCCCCCCCGCCCGGGGCCAGAGCTCTGTCACCGACACAATCCTCTCATTTAATAAGGCTTCTTCACTGGACGGTACATCCAAAAGGGGTCATGGAAAATCTCAGGGGGGGGCTTAAGTGCACCCTGATCCAAATCCAACCACCTGTATAGACAGTTAGGTGTGTGTGTGTGTGTGTGTTTTCTTTTGTGTGTGTGTGTGTGTCTCTGTGTCTGTGTGTTCGTGTGTGTTTTCTTTTGTGTGTGTGTGTGTGTGTGTGTGTCTCTGTGTCTGTGTGTCACGGTGTCCGTGAGTGAGTGTGTGCATCTGTGGTTCTGTTTGTGTGTGTGTGTCTGTGTGTCTAGGTGCGTGCGTCCGTCCCTGTGTGCGCAGGGCGTACGTCACACTGAAAGACGTCACACACACAGCTGAATCTGTCCCTGGATCATCATCTCATCTCCCAGGAGAGCTGCGGTACAAAGCCAGTGCTAAAGGGCTTAGTTGTCTGCTTTAGCGAAGGAAAGCTGAGTACCCTCCACGACGGGAGCTAGCAATATACCCTGACATCACGGCTAAAGAGAAGTCAGCTCATCCCTCCCTTTTAACAAAAGCCTGGAGAGGGACATTAGGTGTGACGCACACATGACCTAACCAGCCACTGTAGAGGTTCCCCTGTGTGTGCGTGTGTAGGTCGTCACATGACGTG
>NC_137674.1:46180749-46195749 GCF_963989245.1 Nansenia antarctica | reverse complement strand
GGGAGAGAAGGAGGGAGGGAGGGAGAGAGGGAGGGAGGGAGGGAGAGAGGGAAGGAGGGAGGGAGAGAGGGAGGGAAGGAGGGAGGGAAGAGGGAGGGAGGAAGAATGGCCTTCCGCCATTTCTGCCACGCTTGGCAACGGAGGACCCATGACACAGCAGGTCTCACGACAGCGTGCAAAGTGGTTGACGGTGCACTACTCAACAACCCAGGTGTGTGTGTGTGTGTGTCATACAATGTGATGATGGGGGTTTAAAGGTTGTTGTTTTTAACGACGGAAAATGTGAAGCGTGAGAGAGGTGAGGAACAAGCGGGGTCAGCACAACTGTCACAACCCTCATTACTACTCTCTCCCACAGCCTACCCCAGTGTGCACACACACACACACACACACACATACACATACACACATACACACATACACACACACACACACACACACACACACGCACGCCCATGGAACATGCTGCTGCACACTCTCCCACACACTCATAAAAAGAAGACACACCTTTGTGGTCCCCTGAGAATGAGAGGTGAAATGTCAATGGAATTACAATGTTTTTAACTAATCTAATTATAATAAAATTAACACAACATGTTTTTTCTTCCAGGCCCCAGGGAATTGTAGACACCTCCGTGGAAACCCTTCCCCTGCTCTCTAGCCAATAGGCCTAGCCTAGTTCAAATGCAAACGAGGCCTAAACGGGATTTGATTGAGACTCCCACTGCGACGGTTGATTAAACATCAATCAAAATCACCATAGTGATGTCAAAAAGAGCACCGCCCAAAAATATGATCCAACTGCAATGCAGAGTATCTGCTCTTAGTGCGAGACCCCCACCCCCGCCCCCCCTCGTTCTCTGGCAATATTCCTGCATTCTTAAAGACCAGACATCGCATCACCACCGACGAGAGCCAATGGGGAGATGGCGAGAGATCAGCCAGAGGTCGGCGTCTAAACAACAAGATAAGCTGTGGCCGTTCCTGGTTCCTCTGATGACTCTCTGGTTCTCTAACCCCCGGTCCTTAATCTGCAACCCATCCACCATACAGGGCCTTTGTTGTGTTATAGACTCAATTTAAAATGGATTACATTTCAATGAATTTGCCATCGATCCACACACACCAGAATGACAAGTTTATTTTTTAAATTTCAGGAAATGTATTCAAATTGAAGTACAGAAATACCTCATGTAGCCTACGCAAGTATTCAAACCCTTTGCTATGGCACTATTAAATGCAAAAAGGTCTGATGATGAAGAGGTATCCTCATGATGCGACCTGTCATTCTGGGGTGTTGTGTACGTGGATCGATGGCAAAATTATTTTCATTTAATCCGTTTTGAATTGAGTCTATAACACAAACAAAAGGTGGAAAAGGTGAAAGGACCCTTTCCGAAGGCACTGCAGCCCGCAGCAAGGTGAGACCAGGTCAACGGGAGGTTACTTTCACATCGGCGCTCAAGGAAACAGAGGAGATGAGAGAAGAAGCCACTTGAGAAGGACGGAGATGCCGGCCTGACCCTAGTCAACTGTGTCCTGTGTGAGACAGCCACTCTGCTGCAGTGGAAAAACAGAGAGAGGACTTCAACCCCTGGGTTCCATCTCCCGCTGCTGTGATACCAGATAATTGCTGTGTCTGTGATGAGCACTCCGGCTCCAAAGGAGCGGGGGGGGGGGGGGGGACGGAAAAAACAACAACTCTTTAATGACTTTTTCCATTGGATCTCTGATAAAGGTCGAGAATAAAAGTGAAAGAGTACAAAGGAGTGGGCAGGCGTGCAGGCGTACACACACACACACACACACACACACACACACACACGAACACAGACACAAACAATGGCCCCTGGTCCTAGCATAGATTTGTTTTTCTTATGATGACTGATGGATAGATGATTCACTTACTTAGACAAATGTAAGTTGTTTTGGATAAAGGCGTCTGCTAAATGTAAAAAATTTAACACACACATACTGTAATGGTGACATATCTGTAATACTAATTGCTAGTAAGCATTAATAATGTTGATGTCTAATCACTTGATGCCTTAATCATTTAATCATTGTATTAAAGGTAGATTATGTATTAAATGTGTGTCCATGTTAAACATTATGCTGGATGTGGATAACAGCTTGACCTTCGTCTCACTTGTGCCAGGCACCCCTTGCTCAGCGTTGGATCAGCCTTGGCTTATGACTTTGTTACCAATTAGAGTAGAGTTGTTTGAACTAACAGAAACGGGGAGTTATACTTCTGGCTTTGAAGTGGAATATACAGTACAGGCCAAAAGTTTGGACACACCTTCTCATTCAATGCGTTTTCTTTATTTTCATGACTATTTGGTACATTGTAGATTCTCACTGAAGGCATCAAAACTATGAATGAACACATAGGAATTATGTATTTAACAATAAAGTGTGAAATAACTCTAAATATGTCTTATATTTTAGATTCCTCAAAGTAGCCACCCTTTGCTTTTTTGAATACCCCAAAAAGACAATGTGACTCCTGGATTATCCATCTACATGAGGCATATCCCTCTTACCTACTGTCTACAAACTGTTTATGAAACACAGGTCTGCTTGCCTGCATCCTACCATGGCTTGTAGACACAGGTACACTCTCTCCCAAACAAAAGGCATAGCCTACATTGATCTACTGGAATGCGGAATCGATGACTGAAAGCATCAAAGTGTTATACTATGTTTTTGGACATCAGAGATGCCCCCTTGGTACTCCACAACATAGTGTGACGATCAGTGCACTTGAGGAAATACAGTGACATATATGAATATTATATCAGATGTGTTACAAAGACTATTTTCTGCAAGTGATCTGTGGAAAGCAACTGACAGAACCAATCCCACACTCAGGATTGGAATGAAAACAGGCTGACCATGGACTGCTGTTAACTTAATTTTAGCCCTCAGTCAGTAGCTGAAAAGGCTATGCCAGCATGCCCCAGCCCAGCTTACGTCTCCAAACCCAGTGCAGGGCTATGCTGACGATGTCCAGATCTCCTCCAGAGAGGAGTGTGTTATCAGAAACATGCTGCATGTTATCAAAGACATGCTCTCATGCACGGACACAGTTCTTGGAAGTCAAAGAAACTAAAAAGGGCAGTATTGTATGAGAGACATACCGTTGGTACAGCTCCAAATCTGATCAACCCCCCCCATATTTACAAGACTGAACAAACCCACTAGTGTGTACTCCCGTCACGAAACATATTCCTACCATGGACACTTGTGTAATGTTGCCGGTGAGCAGGGGGAAACAAGTGAAAGAGCTCTCTCGTGATTCCAGGCTTTGAGATTATTGACATGTCCTCTCTGCCTGTCGTCACGACGCTAGAGAGGCTGTAAGAGGCCCTAGCCAAGGCTCCCCGTCTGTCTGCCCACGTGCATACACATTCCACGCAATGTTCTGAGAGAGACGAATAACAAAACTGTTCAAGAGGCGGGAAAGTGACACACATTCTACTGGAGTAGTTACAGTAGTACATTGTGTTCAACCTGTCAAAACATTGGGGAACTGCCCAATTTGTTCCCAGAATGTCGTGCAATGTAATGTTGTACAACCCTGCTGATCATCTGTTCATCTCCGAGTCTTTACAGCTCCCTGTCAGACAGACAGCAGCATGTCATGGTGTCAGACAGACAGCAGCATGTCATGGTGTCAGACAGACAGACAGCAGCATGTCATGGTGTCAGACAGACAGCAGCATGTCATGGTGTCAGACAGACAGACAGCAGCATGTCATGGTGTCAGACAGACAGACAGCAGCATGTCATGGTGTCAGACAGACAGACAGCAGCATGTCATGGTGTCAGACAGACAGCAGCATGTCATGGTGTCAGACAGACAGACAGCAGCATGTCATGGTGTCAGACAGACAGACAGACAGCAGCATGTCATGGTGTCGGACAGACAGACAGCAGCATGACATGGTGTCAGACAGACAGACAGCAGCATGTCATGGTGTCAGACAGACAGCAGCATGTCATGGTGTCAGACAGACAGCAGCATGACATGGTGTCAGACAGACAGACAGCAGCATGTCATGGTGTCAGACAGACAGCAGCATGTCATGGTGTCAGACAGACAGCAGCATGACATGGTGTCAGACAGACAGACAGCAGCATGTCATGGTGTCAGACAGACAGACAGCAGCATGTCATGGTGTCAGACAGACAGCAGCATGTCATGGTGTCAGACAGACAGACAGCAGCATGTCATGGTGTCAGACAGACAGCAGCATGTCATGGTGTCAGACAGACAGACAGCAGCATGTCATGGTGTCAGACAGACAGACAGCAGAATGTCATGGTGTCAGACAGACAGACAGCAGCATGTCATGGTGTCAGACAGACAGACAGCAGCATGTCATGGTGTCAGACAGACAGACAGACAGCATGTCATGGTGTCAGACAGACAGACAGCAGCATGTCATGGTGTCAGACAGACAGACAGCAGCATGTCATGGTGTCAGACAGACAGACAGCAGCATGTCATGGTGTCAGACAGACAGACAGCAGCATGTCATGGTGTCAGACAGACAGACAGCAGCATGTCATGGTGTCAGACAGACAGACAGCAGCATGTCATGGTGTCAGACAGACAGCAGCATGTCATGGTGTCAGACAGACAGACAGCAGCATGTCATGGTGTCAGACAGACAGACAGCAGCATGTCATGGTGTCAGACAGACAGACAGCAGCATGTCATGGTGTCAGACAGACAGACAGCAGCATGTCATGGTGTCAGACAGACAGCAGCATGTCATGGTGTCAGACAGACAGACAGACAGACAGCAGCATGTCATGGTGTCAGACAGACAGACAGCATGTCATGGTGGCTGAGACCAACATGTCAGAAGTAGCCACCTACTCTCTCTGTGTGTCTAGCTGTGGCTAGTACGGTGGACAAACGTGAGCTGATGGTTTCAGGGTAAAGACGGTGACATCAGGACACCAGACAGTGTTATAAACAGAGCTAACTTCCAACTTTGAAGCTAAAAGAACGTCGTGTTTTCATACCAGCAAATGCTTCTCTCTCTTTTTCTGTCAGCTGGCATCCTGGTGATGTTGGCCAAGTTGTGCTAGCTAGCTAGCCCTACAACAGTTGTAGTCCAACTTTTAGTCAAAAGAGGAGCAGGACAGACGTTTAAACAAACAAAACATTCGTCAAAAGTCGGTTCACCCACCTGAATGCGTTCGCTTCCTTGACAACGACTTCCAAACGTCAGCTAAGTGACTATTATCTTCCCATCCAGTAGCTAGGTGCGGCCACAGCAGAATGTCAACAACCTGATTGCGACATTACGTTAGTTGGCCATCGGCTGGACGGACGCTGCGCCGAAACTAAAACCTCTGTCGCAACCCTGCTAATTATTTGTGTACACTAGATCGAAATGAATCCGAGACCACCGTTGCTATATGTCATGTACATTATCGGATGCACGCAAGATCGCTGCTGCTGCTGCTGCTGCCACCCTTCGTCGCTATCGCCGCCATACCTTTGAACTCAGATGACCTCTCAACTTCCACCTCTTACCCGTGTAGCTGAACGTCAACAGGGGGCGCTGTTCGTGTAGGTTAGTTGAGTATTGACGATTGGTTGGGGGTTAGTAGGGCATACCAGCATATACTTCATTGGGTTCAGCCCAATCCTCATAGGTCTCTGAACACATCTGGCATAATGGCATTTTGTGAAACAGTGTATAATGTTAGTTTGTGTGTGTGATGCATGCAGAGCTGTGAATTCAAGGTCTCCTATTAAAGCAATGTCAATTCTTGCGCATGTCATTTGTTTCTTTTATCCACAGTTACCATACCAGTTCTTTACAAATAACCTAAACGGTTAGTGATGTGTGCAGGGGCGGATTTCAGGGATTGGGGTCCCTTTTCAAATTGCCATTGTGGACCCCTATTTCACTATTTGTATTTCAGCACTTTCTATGCAGAAGTCAGTAGGGCGGCTCAGGTGGTAGAGTCTAATGATCGCAAGGTCGGCGGTTCGATCCCCGGCTCCTCCTGTCCACATGTCGAGGTGTCCTTGGGCAAGACACTGAACCCCAAAATTGCCCCCAATGAGCGGGCCGGTGCCTTGCATGGTAGCTTGCCGCCATTGGTGTGTGAATGTGTGTGTGAATGGGTGAATGAGAGGCCATTGTAAAGCGCTTTGGAATAAGGCGCTATATAAGTGCTGACTGGTCTTTAGGATAGGCAACAATATACCTCTGGAACTGCATCAAAATAAAGCAAAACAAAAGGTTGTTGCTATTTGCTATTTGTATAAACACTTTAATGTATATATGTTTTAAAACATTGACATTGCAGATCCACTTAATTGCTTTTACCGTTTTGTTTTGTTTTATGTCTATTTGTTTCCAAACTCATCAAATGCACATTGCAAACATGATAATACCCAGGTAAAATCCCATTTGTTTTCATCAACTGGCCCACTGTGATTTGAAACTAAATGATTTGAAACAAATGAAACATAGGCGGGTTCACCACTGAATATTGGATGTGGTGGTCCTGGAGGATAATCATATGAATGTGGTGGTCATGGAGGATAATCATATGAATGTGGTGGTCATGGATACAGTCTGCTCAACTTTACTGTTCATTTTATGTGTTGAATATTGTGTATCAAAGGTTATTTTTCTTGGATCTGAGCGACTGTTTTGAATTCACTTTTTAGTTGCTCTTTGGTGTAAGCACGGACTGTAGCCACCTGTCACTGTGAAGGTCCTCTCCTCTGTCAGGAAAGGGGTAAAGGGGTGCACGTCTTTGCTTTGCTGTCAGCCGTCTCAATGTTACCACGATACCAGTTCAGTCGTTAGATCCGAGTCACGGCACCAATTGAAGGATCTTCTTGTCGATAATGATGTTATGAATCAATCTATAGAGGATAGTCGTGATCTTAAATGTGTTGTGTCATCTCTGGATAGATCAGGTGTGCAGCAAACACGAAGTGACAAGGATATTCAAAACACAGGTCGTAATGATCACTCAGGTTTATTAAACAGAAGGAGCTGCATACGGAATGAACGTCTTCTGGCATCTGAGATCAGAATTAGACAATCACACAAGGGCCAAGGTTGGTTTAAATACTCATGTATGATGTCACTAATCATATGATGTGGTGGTCATGGATGATTATCATATGATGTGGTGGTCATGGATGATAATCATATGATGTGGTGGTCATGGATGATAATCATAATGATGTGGTGGTCATGGATGATAATCATATGATGTGGTGGTCATGGATGATAATCATATGATGTGGTGTTCATGGATGATAATCATATGATGTGGTGGTCATGGATGATAATCATATGATGTGGTGGTCATGGATGATAATCATATGATGTGGTGGTCATGGATGGTAATCATATGATGTGGTGGTCATGGATGATAATCATATGATGTGGTGGTCATTGATAATCATATGATGTGGTGGTCATGGATGATAATCATATGATGTGGTGGTCATGGATGATAATCATATGATGTGGTGGTCATGGATGATAATCATATGATGTGGTGGTCATGGATGATAATCATATGATGTGGTGGTCATGGATGATAATCATATGATGTGGTGGTCATGGATGATAATCATATGATGTGGTGGTCATGGATGATAATCATATGATGTGGTGGTCATGGATGATAATCATATATGATGTGGTGGTCATGGATGATAATCATATGATGTGGTGGTCATGGATGATAATCATATATGATGTGGTGGTCATGGATGGTAATCATATGAATGTGGTGGTCATGGATGGTAATCATATGAATGGTCATATGATTTTTTGTTGTTGTTGTTATCTTTGTAGGGGGGCCCCTGGTGGCCACGGAACCCCATTTCATTTGAAACAGATGAAACATAGTCAAGTCACTGGATATGTGTGTGTGTCTGTGTGTGTGTGTGTGTGTGTGTGTGTGCATGCGTGTGTGTGTGTGTGTGCGTGCCTGCATGTGAGAGAGAGAGAGAGAGAGAGAGAGAGAATGTGAGAATGAAAGAGAGACAGAGAGAGAGAGAGAATGTGAGAATGAAAGAGAGAGAGAGAGAGAGAGAGAGAGAGAGAGAGAGAGAGAGAGAGAGAGAGAGTGAGAGTAGCACTTAGTCAAACTCAAGACTTTCCATGACCTTCTCCCTGTGGCATGCACTCTATCTGAGTGGCTGAGTGGACTGTAGGGCTTTATCAGTAAACTTCCAAAGGGTCAGCGCATCAATTCAGAAAGGGAATGTAAGCTTCGCTGTGAAACGACTTCTCTGAGTGTCGCCTCAGTGCCAACCCACCTCCAAGAGAGACAAATCAATGACGACACACACACACACACACACACCCTGCCATTGGTGCATCCTGAGATAAGTACATCTAAGGAGAGCAAAAACTAAAAGTGATCAAGTTCTCGTCCCTCCTGGCCTACATTGATACCACTGGGTTTATTTTTATTTTTTCATCAATTAAGCTAATGTACCATGTAAGGAGGTCTCTGTTCTACATTATCCACTGTGTGGACACAGCAGTGATGAAACCATAAGGTCTATGTTCATGTTCACTCGAGTGTACCATTGTATGACATTGTCTGTGTGAGGAAGAGAGAGAATGTAATTTTTGGGCATTGGACATTGTGTCTTGAATGTATCTTCAAAGTCCTCTATTGATAGCACTTTAACAAGGTTTTATTGGGGGGTGGGGGAGGTACTCGGCTGGTTTGTTGTTTTTAAACATTCTTGTCCCTTTTGACCTCTTGTGCTTTTTGGGAGTTGAGAGAGGGGAGGAGAAGGGGGTTCAGAAAAGGGCCAGGGATGATTTAACTCAAGTCTTCCTCCCTTTCACCCGACACTTCCTCTGTGTCTACATAGCTAGTTGTTCTTTCAGTCTTACACAACCCTTTCATTGTTTTCACAAAGACGTATCCTTGTTTCTATCAGGTCTACATTTCATTGAGTATGTTACACACAGTACATAACACTAAATCAATCCCTCTCCTTAATGAAAAATACTGAAATATTACCCCCGACCCCCACACCTCTCTCTCTTTCTCAGAATTGTGAGGTGAGGCTGTTTTTTCCACTCTGGTCTCCAGGCAATAAGGATTAGGGGGAGACATAAGCTGTCTATTTATATCAAGACAGTCTATGGAAGAGCAGCAGTCTGTGGATTAGCACATTAACACACAAAAGCACATGCGTAACAGGACCCCGATTGACAGGCATTGATCAAAGCTCCCAAAGCTCTGGGACAAGATGGCAATGTACCCTGACATTACCCTATTAAACACAAGATGAATCCCTCTGATGCTGAGCCATTCTATTATCTCTTCAAATAACCATGTTGTATATGTGTATGTGAGTGTGTGTGTGTGTGTGTGTGTGTGTGTGTGTGTGTGTGTGTGTGTGTGTGTGTGTGTGTGTGTGTGTGTGTGTGTGTGTGTGTGCAGTATTGTAATTACATGATTGCCTTTGTGGAAGGGACATACTCAGAGCAGCTCGGGGGCACAGTATTGACTGAGTTTGACTTGAGCAATCGTTGAGGATTTGTTTTTGAATGGCAATCACTGCATCAGTCTCTTCTGGCCTCAGTGCAAGTATTGACTAAGACTTTGATGCTTTCACAGGGGGTAAGACACTTGATTGCAAAATGTTACTGAAACAGTTCTTGTAAAACAAAACCACGTCATATTTAGAGAAGTGATTGGACAGCACAAGGTCAGTAACATTTGTTCCAAATGTGAAACTTATCTTATCTCAACTTTATCTTATCATGACTGTTGTTGAACCCTTGGCACAAAGTGCTACCTGGCTACGCTCTCGTCCTTGGACCTGATCCAAATCCCACTTTTTCTTCTCTTTCTTGACCTCTTGACCTGTTCATCCGTCCACCACCTTTTGACCTGTTTATTCTTCCACGTCTCTTGTTATGCCCCTCTGTGCGTATCTCTCTCTCTCTGTCTCCTCATTGGCAGTGCCAGCTATGTGTACTCTTGGTGTCCAGTCTCCAGACAGGTTATAAATAACCAGCTTCATGTCCTGAGAGCTCTACTTTCTTCTCACACTTGAGGAACCATGGGAAAATAATCTTTCCCTTACACACATGGCACACATTGTAAAACACACACACACACACACACACACACACACACCAACAACATAGACTTCCAAAACATTACAAATAGCAGGGTTATAAGAACAGATGTATGGCAATGTCATGTAACATTACATAACCTGTGAGAATGCAGTGTGCTGTATGTTATTGCAGTCAAGCATGGGAAACTCGCTATGACAACAGAATGGGCGAGAGAGAGAGAGAAACAGAGAGAGTTTAGAGAGTTCACAGGGTAAGCCACTCTGTCAACCGTGATGCCAGGGCTCCAGTGAGAGGGTGAATGTGGTGTAGGTGTGACGGTCTGGGACTGTGTGTGTGTGTGTGTGTGTGTGTGTGTTTTGGAGATGGGTCTGGTTGTAGAGGAGAGAAAGAATGAGCGTTGGTGTGGACTGCCAAAGGGAGTCAGAGAGAAGTCAAGGGGGGGGGGGGGGGGGGACTGGAGGGGGGGCGGGGGACGTTGACTGGAGGGGGTGCAGGGGACGACGACTGTAGGGGTGTGTGGAGGGTCAAACTGAACTGACACACTGGGATCAGTGGCAGATTGTTTCCATTGGAAAGAATTCCAAGAATGGGCTAGAAGGGCTATCAGTGACTGTGCTTCGGGGACTGACAACAGTTTAATACATAGCCAGCCACACACACACACACACACACTAAAACATGCAGTGCTGCACACCAACACGCGTGTGCGAGACGCAATTTGTTCCCCCGATGTCACTGTGGTGCTCTGATCTCACCCCCTGTCCAAATGAAGGCTGTCAGCCTTTCTCAACCACTATGAGCTGACAACATGGCTGCAAGAAACTCTCAACGGTGCCACAGGCCTTCAGATGCCAGGAAAAAAACATGAAAAAGGTCAAGCAGATTGAGGTTCACTGGAGCTGTTCTCTAAAACTAGCAGCATACGATTAGTCGCACCAACCACACCCGAGAGGGTTGACTATTTTAATTGACGGCTCCCTGGGTCGAATTGCATTTGAACCTCAAACTCAAGAGAAGAACGCCGTCAGTGTTAACTACATTTAAACAGCAACACACAGCCAGACCTCACTGACCTGTTTTCCATATCCCATGCTACTACACTGTACTGTGTAGTTTGAGTGGTCCTGACAAGGCGCCGGGGGAGGGGGGACAGAGAAAGCCACTTGTTGCTCTGAGCCCCACCTCCGTCCCCACGGCCCTCGACGCTATCAGCCGGCAAGTATTAATAACTCATTAAGCATCGCGTTTCCCAAGAAGAAGGAAGCAGGGCAGAATGTCAGCTCATTGTTCTCTTTCCAGGAAGTGGGACCAAGGGCCTTGACGGTGCACCCCAGGCCAATCGGAGAAGCCCTTGCCCCCTGAGGGTCCTCCCCCATTCACTTTGATGGACTGCTCCAGGTATCAAGTCTGGGTCACTCGTGCATCACTAGTGAAGTGTTCACTTTCTATTGTCACAGAGAGCAGAAGTACTCCATTTGCTGAAGTTTTTTTATTGACTTTACAAGAATGTAATAGGTGAGAAATGAAGTTGACATGTCACAGCATACAGTATCCATCATACAACTGTGTATGTGGACAGTCGTTAGGGAGATAGTTGGTTTCAATAGGTGTTCTAGTACAGATAAACCTCTAAATGCAGTAGCAGTGTGGTCTTTACTTTTGGAAGGTTGCTATGAGACACATTATTGGGTGGCAACCTAGTTCCCAAACAGAAGGCAGTGCTTTAGTGAACCACTGGTGAAACATATTCAGAATGACACTGTTGTGGCCTGGGGTGGTCCAGTGGTCTAGCACTGCGGTCTACAGTGCACACATACGCCCATGTCGGCGTGGGTTTGAATCCGGCCCATGCCCTGCTGACATGCCCTCGCTCCCTTCTTCTCCTTACTTTCCTGTCTGTCTTCACTATATCTGTCCAGTAAAATGAAAAATGAGTGGGACTGCCCCACTCAGAAAAAAAGAAGAATGACACTGTTATTGTTTGCTATTTGCTACATTGCTATCTGTAAAATGTGCACCGAATATGCAGTCAGTAGGCTGCAGGAATGTAATCTTGTTGGTGTCTGAGAAAAGGAGTTTGGGGGGGGTGGGGGGGTAGGAGGGCAGGAAGAGGTTTGCGGTGTGTGCCTGCTGCTATATATATTCTGTTTACATACATCTACATTCAGAGAGAGAGAGAGAGAGAGAGAGAGAGAGAGAGCGAAAGAGTAGGCAAGTAAGACAGACTAGTGAGAGAGACAGAGAGAGAGATAAGCGATGCAGTGCAGGAAGCAACACAAGTCTAACCGCGGCAGGTGAGGAAAAAGGGGGTTTTCACAAAAGAGAAAATGAAAGCAGAAATAAGAGCTCTAGTCTCTTGAAAACAATTCTCTTGTTATGATAATGCAATACAGGGTTATCCCAGCCAACTTTCCCGTTACCTCTTTTTCACCTCATGTGTACCCATTTACAGACCTTGACTTCGCATAAGAAAACAGTCAGACAAGCAAATTCAAATGTTTATTTACAACCTCTGCGTTCATCACAGAAAAAGCGGTCTAAATACAAAAAAAGAAGAAGAATGAGAGCAAAATAGCGGCTAATCTCCCTGAGCTTTAAAAAGAAAATAAACGGGGACCTGGGGACAGCTGAGAGAGAGGTGATGTTCTGTACAACAGACAGACAAGTTCATATACAGTACTCAGAACAGAGACAATATTAAATATTGTACATAAGAGTGACTCATTTTCTCCCAAAATAATATATATATTTTTTCATTTTACATAAAGAAGATTAGACAGGTGTGCAACGTGAAAAGAATGTGACGAAAACATCCTCAGTTTTCAAATTGCATACAGCCACGATCGATGACTTACAGTAGCCGACTGATGTTGACAAACACTGATTCAAGATCATGAAAGGAAGCTACCATGGGGGGCTGATGCAATTGCCCATTTAATTTGTTTTATAGTTCAGCAATTGGGGTTTACTGGCTAACGCAAGGATTCTGTTTCGTACCCCACATGTTGGACTTGGAGGTGACAACCAGTGTGGCTAAGACAAGAAGAAAAAGAAAACAAGAATACCAGATAGGTCCACGGTTTTACTTCCTGGCCTTTCTTGAAAAGAAATACTCAAAAAGAAAGAATGCACCGAGTGGTGACCTTAGTCATTCACAGACCGATATGGGAAAGTAAGGCCAGATAGAGCTAGGAGCAATTCTCTATAAAAATGTGTTGGAAGGTTGTTTGACTTAAGTCACAAAAAAGCAGCTGGAGGGGGCTACATTGACTCTGAAGGGTTACATTTGACTCTGGGCGCTAACTTCACAAACAGGCTAGCAAACAGGCTAGCCACGTCACACTTCAGAGCTCAGTAGCTGTCTGAGATACCATACCCCATGTCATACCCCACGGCTCGATGGGACATCGTTTTAGAAGAGGAAACGCAATGTATTACACAAAATACACATGCTTTGACCTAAATGGCAATTTTCGGACTTTAATCATTGTGCAATAACATTGTGCAGCACCAGGATGGCGTACACCAGCAAGAAAAACATCTACATGACTTAATGTGAGCCTTTAAGCTCCAGTGTGAATCGGCCAGAGCTTATTGAAGTCTTACAGTATGTGCATTTTCTGCCAAAAGTAAACCAGAGTCAAGAAACAAAACAAGGTACTACAAGGCCTCAGATATTGGCTCTGAGGAAAAGATAGATATTTACATGTCCTTCATTATTCACATGTCCATTTTAGTGACAGACCATTGGTTTTAATAACTTTAGAATCCCTTAAATCTATCCCTATATTGATTCTCTCTTTCTCTTCCCCCCCCCCCCCCATAACCAATAACTATCGATTGACATCACGTTCAATGATGAGCAATCAACTTTCCCATCTCAGTATTGTTCTTCATTAGGCTGACGGGGGGGGCAGGACAAGGACACAAGCAAAGCATACAACCAGCCGTATTATTCTGTACTGTACATATCAGACTGTTATGACAGTAGGGAATCCACAATGGAAGTAAGTAACTACTTTTCCTTCACTTTTTTTTCCAACCTCAGTGTGAAAACAGTCCAGGGCTCCCTACTCTGCCTGACAGCTTCATGTGGACAAACTGTCTTGCTTCTGTCGCTCACAGTCGTCCAAATAAATCGGTCATCACAATGCACAAAAATTACCGAAACATACCACACCGACCAACATACGCACATACGCAACACTCAAAAGACTCTGGGACTCTGGTCTCTGGGATTCATAGACGGTGATGGCAATCACAGTCAGAAACATTTTAGTCCATATACTGAATGCAAGTATGAAAAAAAAAAAAAAAAAATCCCTTTGGGTGCCGCAGCAGTGATGCGTCTATGTGGCGTCTCTGGAGTCATGTGACCAACCGTTTGGGCCAATGGTGTTGGCGCTGTAGCCTGTCGCAGTACAAGAGTTGTCCATGGAGCGCTAAGCTGCCACACTCCCACTGGACCTTCATTCTGGGATGAGACACAGCAGGGGAGGGGCGGGGGGATGTGTGTGTGTGTGTAGGGTTCGGTTGGATAGGGTGGGAGGGGGTGGGGGGTTCCTATGTGTTTGTAAGGTACCGAGTATGTGTGTGTGTGTGTGTAGGGTTCGGTTGGATAGGGTGGGAGGGGGTGGGGGGTTCCTATGTGTTTGTAAGGTACCGAGTATGTGTGTGTGTGTGCGCCATGCGTGTGTATTGCTTCTCTTTAAGGGAGTGACACTTTGATGTCAAAGGAAGTAAACATCACTGCATCACTGATGTGTCAGTCTGGTCAAGTAGGGAGGTGCTGGCTGGGTGTGTGTGAGGGAGATGGAGAAGGGCAGTGGTGTGTGTGTGTGTGTGGGGGGGGGGGGGGCTGCTGGTTGCCCTCTAGTGC
>NC_137674.1:46143249-46175749 GCF_963989245.1 Nansenia antarctica | reverse complement strand
CAGCCGAGAGAGGCCTTCTCACGCTCTCTATTTAAAGCCTGAAGGCACGGTGGTCAGTGTCCACAGGCTCGTGGTCTGGGTGGCCATCAGCCATCGCACGCATACATCTTGGACAGAAAACACAACAAAGATGACCGTCCACTTCACGGTGAGCAGTCCACCATACTGCATCTGATCCAACAAAAACAAAGAGGGCCATATGTTTTGGGGAAAATAAACATAACAGAGTGCCATTAACCTACTTTGAACCATCAATCAAGATGCTGTTTATATGTTTTGGAGACAACGGAAAATTGAGTGGTTTGCTTTTTCAACACACTGTAGCCATGAACAGCAAAACAGTTTCGGTAAGCCATTTATAAAAAGTAGCCTGGATTGTTGTATTATTGCTACTCAAAGCTCAATAGACAACCTTGAAGGTTTTGAAACAGCTAATGATTCTGACAGTTTGAAATCTCGTTTTTTGACAGCCCATCCAGCGCACTCAAGACGTGGAGAAATCCAAAACCAACTCTTCATGGAGAGAACAACAGCGGCACATCTGTGTCACTTTCAGATTTGCACAACCTTCTGCCATCAGGATATGAAACAATGTTACCATTGGAGGGTCCGGACAAAAATAGAGATGTCTACCTTCGACTGTATGACTCATAGTTTGCCACTCGAATCTTTTCTATAAAGCTGTGTGTGTGTGTGTGTGTGTGTGTGTGTGTGTGTGTGTGTGTGTGTGTGTGTGTGTGTGTGTGTGTGTGTGTGTGTGTGTGTGTGTGTGTGCGCGCGTGAGTATACTTGTTTTGCACTGTTTTTCAATGAACTTCTCCTTTAAAGGATGTCCATGACATTCATGAACGTCATTTAGTCTCAACACTCTCCCCCCAGATAAGACCCTCCCCAGTGGGGAATAAAGCCTCTACATCAAAAGAACATACAGGCAGAATGACACAGATTACAGTTCAAAAAAAGAAAAGCACTGGAACAACATTTCTGTTCCGGTCCCACTCGTATTCAAACTAGATGAAAACAACTGAAGCTCAACCTCTATTCTTTCATTCTATGGGGATTAAGATGCAGATTTAATCTGCTGTCAATCCAGTAAATGTCAAATGAAGGCCCTGGGCTATACACATTTTCAACATGTCACATCCATGTAGAAGGTTGTGGCCTCTGTGGCTATAGGGAGAGGGACAGAGGCAGAGGTGGACATTCCTTAGCATGAGCCGATAATCCTCTACACCTTACAGCCGCTTATCTAACCTAAATCACAGGACAAAAAAGGACACCAAACAGCCTAAAACTGAAAGAGATATTGTGTGCCAACCAATCAATAAAAACAGTAACACATTGTCACACCCTGAAGCAATGGCTACTCTCAGTTTATCAATCAATTATTTCCATTTCCAAATGAAGAGTTTCATTCCGAAATGCTATAATATAGGACATCAGCTTGGTTATGTTTGTTGCTTTGCCTTCATACAAATGACATTGCTTGACCGAAAATGTAGCAAATGTAGCTACAAAAAAAAATAATAATTTGGAAATGTATCACAAAGGGTTAAATGGCAGGACAGCAATCATTTTATAGAAGAGAAAGTCAAATAATTTTTTGGTCCTCTTCGAAATGTAGACACACCCCTTGTAACATCGAGAGGACTCTGAACCACCATTCAGTACCTTTTTCAAAAGTAAGATGACTCGTTTCAGCTAAAACAATAGCCGGATATCTAAAAATAAAAAATAAACTCGTTTACCGAAGGACACGCAAGGCTGAGCATGGAAAAATAATGTCAGCAAAGACTGCTCTTGAACTTATTTCATCCTCTGAGTGGGGAGTGTGGGCGGGGTGACAAGGGGTCGAGACAAGACGCATGGAGGAGGAGAGGAGAGGGACGGACACAGAGCGGTGACAGTGCAGACCTGAGCAGAAGAGAAGAAAGATAAACATTTGGACCTTGCCAGTCATATTTCTGCTCGGCGATCGTATAAACATCCTGCTCAGCTAAGAATAACAGAACATCGGCCTAATAAAACATGAAGGGGCACAATGAGGAGGAAGAGGAGGGACGTAATATGTAACTATTCACCCTGGGAGAGGACGCACCACTCAGACCCATTACTGCTAAAAGTGTCTGGCTGTCTGAGGTTACACAATGCCTCCCCATTTTCAAACCAAAGTGGAAATGTTTGCCTAAAGGAAGCATTTTAAGTGTCCTGTGTATTCTAGCAAATCCAATTATTCATTACAATAGACTCATCAGAAACAAAGTTGAGGAACACTTAAAGAGTAATGGGCACGTATACACACACACACACACACACACACACACACACACACACACACACCTCAAACCAACCAGTACCGTACAGCTCAGTCCACTTTTAAAAGTTCATTCAAAAAGGAGTTAAGACCTGCTGCATTATGGCTAAATAATCCAATCAGTACTGCTGGAGGAGGCCCGTCATCCCTCATCCCTGGCTGATGTGGCCAGGTTAGATCAGTGTGGCCAGGTTAGATCAGGGTGGCCAGGTTAGATCAGGGTGGCCAGGTTAGATCAGGGTGGCCAGGTTAGATCAGGGTGGCCAGGTTAGATCAGGGTGGCCAGGTTAGATCAGCATGGCCCTCTGTGAGCCTCTTTAGCCTTCAGCAGGACGGCAAGATGGCCGACACACCCCGCAAACCTCCCCTAAACAGGCTAAGTCCCCAGACAGCTGAGGGCCACACACACACACACACACGCACGCACACACACACGTACGCACACGCACGCACACGCACGCGCGCACACGCGCACACACGCACACACGCACAGAAAACAAAACAAAGGGTTCACAAGTTGCCGGCAGCGTTAAAGCCACAGTGATATCAAGAGTGGGTCAACATTAATCTGGTCATCAGTGTATTTTGTGCACGCTATGGTAGAGCATTATTGTAGAGCACACAAACACACACCGGGGTCAGAGAGCGTGTTGTTATTAATCTGTAGTCGAGGATGTGGTGTGGTGACTTCCTGAACGGATTAAACACAGAGAAGTTGACGGGAAGCAGCCAATTGACGGGATTTGTTTCCTCAGCGTCGGTGTCCTTTGCAAAAGTGGAGGATCCTGGGCCGGCTCTAAATCGCTGATGACCCAGTGACCAATTTTAGAGAGAGCTTGTCTTCTGTTAATCTCCATGATTTGTTTGCTGTTTTAAGTACAGTATTAACCTGTTTCTCTGAATGGGATCATGTCAGGTTGTTGTGTCCTTATCCCCTACAGTACAGAATTACGTAATGCTTGGGAGGCAGCTGGAGGTAGAAATCGGAGGACGGGCTCATTGTAATGCTTGGGAACAATTAAAACAGCCGTGATTTTATAGCACTTGAAACATAAAAAAAACACACTTTAAGATTACAACATGAACAATCACTAAGGTCAGGCATTAAAATGTGAATCTCATAGATAAAAGGAAAAGAATATGTGGCAAAAAAAAATCTAATACGTGCTTGAGATGGGCAGCGTAACAATGAGCCGGGTCCTCCGATTTGTACCTATGTACTGTGGAGTATTTCGTAAGTGTGAAAGGAAGGGTACACCTTGGTCTAGATCAGAGGAGGCTGATGGAGGTCGAAATCGGAGGACGGCCTCATTGTGATGCATGGAACGGAATCAGGAATGGTACCAAATGCACGTTCGATACCATTGCTCATTACATTTCAGCCTCCAGCCTCCCCTGGTCTATATGTACCAAGTGGACTGCCAATTCTCTGTCCCCCCCCTCCACCACCTGAACGGCCCATGCCCCCCCCGACCCCCCCGGTGCTGACAGAGACCAAACTGAAGCTGCAGCAATGCAACCCGGTGCACACGATGGATTATTACGTCCTGCATTATTAACATAGTTCCCCCTCTCCTCTCTTCCCCTCTCTTCCCCTCTCCTCTCCTCCCCGTTCTCGCTACGCGCATCATAAATCTCAGGCGACGAGGTGAAGCGGCTGACATTCCATACCGACACTGAGCTGCCAAGTTTCACTACCCAGGGAGGTGTGACACAATGTATTGGAATGAATGGACCGCGTCCCAGAACCCTACACACTAATCTAGGATCCGATGACCCTAACCGCAATACTAAACGGAACCATTATGGGGGGTGTAACCCTATCTGACCCTGTACTATCGGTTAAGGGCAATTTCCTACTCCAGGTCCAGAGTCTGAGGTCCACAGTCCAGAGTCTGAGGTCCACAGTCCAGAGTCTGAGGTCCACAGTCCAGAGTCTGAGGTCCACAGTCCAGAGTCTGAGGTCCACAGTCCAGAGTCTGAGGTCCACAGTCCAGAGTCTGAGGTCCACAGTCCAGAGTCTGAGGTCCACAGTCCAGAGTCTGAGGTCCACAGTCCAGAGTCGCCCTCATAATACAGGGGAAGAAAAACGCTGATTGTGTGACTGGCTGTGGCTGGAGAGAACAACCTTATCAAACGCACCCAATCTTCATCTAAAGCCAAGTTTCAAGAGGACTCGGTCATCGCTCTCTGTCAGCGTGTTGTGTTTTTGAGAGAGACTACAGTACCTACACACTTCCAAGAGAAGTAAAGATGAAAACACTGACAGATGTCTTCCTGTGTGTGTGTGTGGGGGGGGTGCACACCTCCACATACAGTATCTCTAAGTGTACAAAAAAACGACAAAGGGTTTATAAGCAGCACCTAATCAAGAGATCTCAAAAAGGGTCTCCCATGTAGCACAGAGGCATGTGAGGGCGAGGTGCAGAGAAGAAGGTATACTGAAAGCTCAGACGAGAGAAGCTTTGTGGTTACAGCATCTTTAAGAGGTCGGGTCTTCACTTCCTGGTAGAGTCAAACAGAGATGTGCATATAAATACAGAAGCAACACCAAAACTTGAAACGACTCCTCGCAGTTTTTTCTTGAGGAGGAATTGAACTTTGAGGGTTCTGATAAGCGTCCTTCTAACTTCTCCAAGTCAATTGCAGGATGTCACACAAGCCCATTGTATGGTGAGATCAGATCAGAAAGTAGAGCACCAGCTCTGTGACTAGGCTTAGTTTATATTTGGATGTTGTGTATATTAATCCTATAGTCACAAATTGGTAGGCGGGGTGGGGGTCGGGGTCGGCCTGTACCCTGCCCGCACACAGGGTAGGCTGATCAGGATGGAGCAATGAAAGGCATTCTATGGACATGGGGCTGATGTCTGTCCCTCTCTGTTGCGCGCTGCACCTGACGCATGCTTGGCGCCTCACCACAAAACACAATCGACTACACCACAAAAGGTCAGGCGAAGCGTCAGCCAGTTGACTCATTCGTTTCATATCCTGAAGTATCAGCCTATTGTTTGCTCTGCGACGCTGGTCAAGAAATGAAATTAATGTCCTACTGTATCAAGCCCTGGTGGTCTTTTGTCCAGTCGGCAATTGACTCAACAGCTCCACTACCAATGTTCCGCCACAACAATCTGTTCCGTGCAGTGTGCATATTGTTCCTTAGACATAATAGAGATGCTTAAAGGACAGAGTGACCCTCGGGAGATCATAAAAAAAAGTCCCACTAAACGTCAAGATGTCACACCTCATGAAATGTATAAATAAAAGGTGCCGACTGACATCTGTCACTATTTGAAAATCACTGATTTGGGAGGAAGACCGTTTTTGTTTCCATTTGCTTTTTGGTGTGACCTTTCATTCAGATGAATGCATTGGAGTCGCGAAAAACCTACTAAAGTGACCCACCCTGACAATTTCGAGAGCATCAGACACTAAGGAGGCGTTGTGAAGAAGCACTTGTTTCTATAGGATACTCATCACACAGAGGATACTCATCACACAGAGGATACTCATCACACAGAGAGGATACTCATCATACAGACTAGGATACTCATCACACAGAGGATACTCACTCATCACACAGAGGATACTCATCACACAGAGGATACTCACTCATCACACAGAGGATACTCATCACACAGACAGAGGATACTCATCACACAGAGGATACTCATCACACAGAACAGTGTCTCATAATAAGACATCATGCGTTCGCGTTTTAAAATGAAAGGCTATTGCTGAACAACTTATCCCGTATGCGCAGATTCCATTTGGACTTTAAAAAAAAAAAACATAGCCTACTAGTCTACACCGATTCTCTACTGATTGTCCCTAAATCGGATCAAAAAGAGTTCAAACGATATGATGATGCGGAAGATACAAAAAAAAGTTCAAACAAAAAGCATGCAACAATATATAACTGACTCGGGGAAAAAACACAGACTTGCCTACTCACCAGTATATTTGTGGAGAATATACAGACATGGATTCACACCTGCTGTCTGTTCTGATGATCAATGAATCAAAGAAGATTGCAGCGTTCTTCTTCTCTCCAACAAGACAATGAACGTCACTACAGTGCACCAAATGCGAGCGTCTGGACAGACTAATTATGAAGCGTCAATGACGAAGCCTAATTTATCCACGATTGTGAATTAGGTACATGCAATTGTTTAGTCATTTGCCCGTCTGATTTCTGACTGACTCGTAATGAGGTTTTATGGAAGAGGCGTGTACCGCTGCCGACAGAGACACGCCCCCTTCGCACGGGTTCGACTTCTTCAATGGCGACGTCGTCATCACTGCGGAGGGCGAGCCTATCACAGGACAGGCCTGCATCCCCATGACGTCAAGACCAGGGATGAACAATTTCAATATCAATGGAGAGGATAATATAATATAACCGCATCGTGCAGCTTTTCATTGATAGTGGCAACACCACTGTGAATGCAACAAAAAGCCTGTTTCTGATGTGTCTTATTGATGTGAGATATTATGTCAAGAGAGGAATTTTTAAAGAGACATTTTACAAAAAAAAAGTTATTCGACTCATCATTCTGTTTCTATTATCACATTTGGTAAAAAAGAAAGAAAGAAAGACAAATGGCTGACGGATGGAAGAGAACCATTAGGCCTGAACGAGATATCAGAGCAATGTGCTTTAATATAATCAGTAGGCTATAATGAACAAGGAATCAATGAATGCAGATGACGCGAAAGAGGGAGGTTAAATTCAAGGGCACACGTGCTTTTCACAAAGAAATGCAAAGGTTAAGATGGAACCCGCATTAATACGTGTTATAGAAGTACACTATTGGCTATTGAAATGCCAAGCTGGTCTGTCAAGTCATTAATAAACATGCAACATGAAATCAATTTCGCAAAGCAGTTGAGATTCAGTTCAATCATCCTGCTTTGTTGAGAAGATGACATCTAAGGACTGTGTAGAGTACAGCCCTGTGGCACCACCTTGTGGCCAATAGAGGCACAACATTATTATCCCATAATATACAAAATAATAACAACAATAATAACAACAATAATAACAACAATAATAATAACAATGATGATAATAATAATAATAATAATGATAATAATAATAATAATACTATATGCCATTTAGCTGATGCTTTTTTCTCCAAAGCGACTTACTTTGCAGTGAGTGCATACCTTTTTCAATATAGATGGTCCCATTAATGTTTTACTTCCCCCTCCAAATAACAAATACAAGTTATTGGATATGTTTCATTCAAGAGCTGGTCATTTTCTGTCTATGCTGTTATTTTCAATGAGCCCATTGTAGTCTGATGGATGATACTGTAGGTCTACATTGAGATGTATGTGTTGAATAAAGCAATATTTCTGCCTATTTATTAATATATTCATACATTATCTTCATAATGAGACACTCACGAGGGAGGGGAGTGAGTTTATGCAGAAACTCATATTTCCGATAAGCTACTTTATTGTTTTTGATTTATTACTGTTTAAGCCTTTGTCTTTAACCTCTACCATGTGTCTTTAACCTCTACCATGTGATTAACCTCTACCATGTGACTTAAATCAAATGAACTTCAACCTTTTGCCTGTGTATTTTCTAGTCTCCTTTGACTGCTGAGTTCAGACAGGCTTGTTGAAGCTATGAGTGTTTGTTGTCTCTACAACTTATAATAGAACTTCAATCTACCATATCGAGGAACGTGTGTGTGTGTGTGTGTTTGTGTGTGTGTGTGTGTGTGTGTGTGTGTGTGTGTGTGTGCGCGTGCACGCAGGTGTGTGTGCATGTGTGGAACAGATGAGAAGACCAGGGACAATTTCCAATAATTTATTAAAGCATAATTTTGTAAAGCCAGTTACAAATAAAAAGTAACAACGAACAATTTCTCTCTCTTTCTCTTAAAAAACAACAACAAACAAACAAAAAAAACGAGCACAATGTTTTCAATATATAATGATAATAACCATAACATAAGATTACAGTCAGGCCCTGCTCTGGCCGCCTGCGGCTGGAAAAGGACCCCAGTGTAGAAGTTGCCTATAGGCACAGATCTAGGATTAGCTTCCCCTCTACAAAACCTAACCTCAACTATTAGCTTGAACCTTAGGTCAGTATTGAGGAGCAACTTCATCGTACTCTGTATACCAGCAGTTAGAGAGATGGGACCATAGAATTACAATTGGTAGAACCCACACAGTTCCCAGTTCCACATGATTAACCGGACATTCCAAAATGGTCCCTCATGGAATGTTGCTTGAACCTAGAATGTCCATTCTACTCATTCTAATTCTATGGCCAGAATCCCATGGGGCTGTGTGTGGCACTTCAGGCAGAAGACACCCTAAAATGCTGGTCAGAGATAAGTTTACCACACTGTCATTTCAACCTCATTAACCATAACCAGCTAAACACATAACTGACCTCAGAGAAGGTTCCTTTCCCAATGTACCCTGAAACCATTTGAGGCTGTATTATAATACTGAGCTCAGTCCGGTCCATCGAACCAGTGATTCCAAATACAATTGACAGTACTGAGAATGCCCTTGTGGTCTTAGCTAGAGGTTGTAGCGTGATTGGATCCATTGGGTGTGTTTATTGTTTGGGTCACTGCCCAAAGAGCAGCTCCCCTGTCTGCATCTGGTGTTGTCTGTGGCTGGGTAGACTGATTCAGGAGCAGTGGCAGTGTAGTTGATTTCTACCTGAAGTGCTAGAGGCTTGGGTGATATCGTCATGACAACAATACCTCACACTCACAGTCCGAAACACACATCCACTGAGCAGTGGCGATACACAGCGTTCCCAAACTATGTTCCAGAAAACAGAAATTCTCATATTCCAACTATCCCTATTACATGATGTCATCTATGTCTGATCCCTCGTTCAAGGTGAGAATTCAAAACTGTCCGCCCTGATACACTATCTACCCTCACCTTCCCCCACCCCCATTCCTCCCTCCCTCCCTCTGCAAAAATTACAATGAGAAATAAATAACCCCCCCCCCCCCCTCCCTCCACCCCAACCCCCTGCTCACTCTTCCCCTTTAAATCACGATCACAACATCATTCTCTTATAAAGGTTAACCACGTAAATACTCTTATTTTCCCAAAGACCACACTCAATCTTTCTATTCACCCCCGCCCCCCCCCCCCGATGGCAGTCAGACAGTACACTTGCATTACACCGATATACACGCTCACGGTAGCATTCCAAACACAGCACTGCAGGACAGTGGGGACATACAGTAGTCACATTGTTCAAAAACAGGTTCTGTTCACACTCAAACTGGAGTCACTCCGCTTTGGGTGGAGAACTTGATACGCTTTGAAAGAAAAAACGAATGACTTGAACATAGAAATAGAGTGGGTAAAACAGACTTGGTTTGTATATCTGACAAGATTCCACCGATATGGCAGTGTGACCCAAAGGGATGATACAAACGAGGCTACATTTCACTAGAAACACAGAGAAACGCATGTAGGCAACCGACCCAAACCGCCCCTTCCAAAATGGCCGCCGTGGCGGTTCTACCCACTCTAATTCCATGTGTGAAGACCTTCCGTCTCTGTGAGTCCAGATGGCACAGCCAGTGAAGGGGTGCGTTGGCATATTAGACATACAGCAGTGAATAACTCTGTTCATTTGCATGTACTTTACACTTAATAACCACATGGCATTTATAATGATATCTATTTACAGTGACCACCAAAATCTATATAGTTCCTACAGTATGGGTGTGGTATAGTACAAAACGATAAGATTAGTTGAGTGTATGTGTACATGTATGTGTGGGTTAAATGTGAATATATATGTAATGGGTATAGCATATGTGGATGCAGAACAGGAGAATGTTCAAACTCTCCTAGTTGAGATTGTCCCTCTCTGCAGACCCCTCCACACCCAGACGGCTGACCCAGGACGGAGCCTCTGAGTGGGGTTTGATCCTGACAAGAGAGCCCTGACTATGCCTCCTAGTCCTGGCTCTCTGGACAGTCTGAATATGAAATCATATCACACATGGCTCCACCGTTCTCCGTCGTGTGGAGTCACTTCCTGTAGCTAACCTGTACTTCCTGTAGCTACCTGTACTTCCTGTAGCCACCTGTACTTCCTGTAACCACCAGTACTTCCTGTAGCCACCTGTACTTCCTGTAGCTACCTGTACTTCCTGTAGCTACCTGTACTTCCTGTGGCTACCTGTACTTCCTGTAGCCACCTGTACTTCCTGTAGCCACCTGTACTTCCTGTAGTCCAACAAAAGTTGATGCAGCAAAGTACTGTGCAGTCTGATGGAGTGTAGAGAGAGAGAGACGGGAGGAGCAAGCAAGGGAGGGATTTCATAAAGACAAGGGAGATGCACACAAAGAGAAAGAGAAAAACATCCAAGGGGGGGGAGAGAGAGAGAGAGAGAGAGAGAGAGAGAGAGAGAGAGTGAGTGGATTTGTTCTTGTTGGCAGTGCGCTGGCACAGTGGGGGTGGGGCAGGGAGGGAGGGGGTGGTTGGTTATGGCCTTGGCTTGGCTGGGTTGTTGTGCTTTGTCATTGGTGGGTTTGGTCCATAGAGAACGGCAAACGGGTGAGAGTGTGCTTGAACATCCACATGCAGGGGTGAAACCGGGGTTTTGTACGTGGGAGAACTGCCCCAAAATATATATTATTTTTTTTCCATGCTCATTTTTCAAAAAGACATTGTTGTCGCCATGTTGTCCCAAATCCTAAGTGGAACTCTGTATCCATCTCACTCCTCCATTGTGAGAAAAGTAGCCATTTTGTATGCTTTGCCATTCTGGACTCCCTCCAAGCTGACCGTTCTCTGGTATGGCCACCTCTATCAACAAGCCAACTGACAAATCCATGGAACAGAAGCACTTCCTGCCTCTCTCTGATAAGCCCGTGCTGTTGAATCATGGGCTCTGATTGGCTGCTGGTGATCACCTGATGAAGGTGCTGGCGATGCTGGAGACAGACATAATGCTGCAGCGTTTCTTCACCATCATGTTGATGTAGGCCCTCATGATCTTAGTGAGTTCTCCTACCTACACACAGAGAGATAAGACATTAGTCTGTGTATGGGTGTGTGTGTGTGTGCGTATGTATGTGTGTGTGTGTGTGTGTGTGTGTGTGTGTGTGTTTTTTACCAGCAGCGTCTCAAAGTACATCTCCCTCTCGTCCACAGTAATCTTATAGGTGCAGGGCTGCGGGTTCCCAAAGAAGGTGATATGTTCATACTTGAAGGTCTCCAGAGGTTTGGGGTCGCCTCTCTTATACACCGACAGGTTATCAGCACTCACACCCAGCCACAGGTCATGAGGGAATCCTCCCTCCTTACACTGAGAGAGAGAGAGAGAGAGAGAAATGGGGAGGGAGAGAGATGGGGAGAGAGAGAAAAAGAGAGAAAGAGAGAGAGAGAGAAACAGAGAGCGACAGAGTGACAGAGAGAGACAGAGAGAGAGGAGAAGAGATGGGGAGAGGGAGAAATAGAGAGAAAGAGAGAGTAAAAGAGAGAGAAACAGAGTGACAGAGAGAGAGAAAGAGAGACAGAGAGACAGAGAGAGAGAGAGTGAGAGAAGAGAAGAGAAGAGAAGAGAAGAGAAGAGAAGAGAAGAGAAGAGAAGAGAAGAGAAGAGAAGAGAAGAGAAGAGAAGAGAAGAGAAGGGAAGAGAAGAGAAGAGAAGAGAAGAGAAGAGAAGAGAAGAGAAGAGAAGAGAAGAGAAGAGAAGAGAAGAGAAGAGAAGAGAAGAGAAGAGAAGAGAAGTGAGGGAGGAATGATCAATAATCCATTCATAAATATGAATCCTTCCTTCCCTCTCCCCATTCCTCCCTCCCTCCCACCCTCCCTCCCACCCTCCCTCCCACCCTCCCTCCCTCCCTCCCACCCTCTCTTCCTCCCACCCTCCCTTTCTCCTTCCCGTCTCCTCACCTCCACATCGAACAGTGTGGATCCGTACCCGGGCCACTCCTTGACGATGCTCATGTAGTTGAGCAGGGCCTGGTGCTGGGGCATGCCCTGCAGCCGGCTCCACTTCTCCAGAACACTGGCCCGTGTGGACGACGTCTCCTCCTTCACCCACATCTCCAGCATCTGCTCCTCCTCCATCTGACACAGAGGAAAGGTCAGTCAGTCACTCGGTCGGTCGGTCAGTCAGGCAATCAGCCAGGCAGCAAGCAAGCCATCCAGCCAGTCAGTCAGTCAGTCAGTCAGCCAGCCAGCCAGTCAGTCAGCCAACCAGCCAACCAGCCAACCAGCCAGTCAGCCAGCCAACCAGCCAGTCAGCCAGTAGAGCCAACCAGCCAACCAGCCAACCAGCCAGCCAGCATTCCTTATCCAAGAGGTCACGGCATGTCCAGTGAAGTGAGGTGACGTGGTCAGATGGCGCCACCACATGGACACAATGACAACTACAGCTAACGAGTGTACTGCAACAGTGTTTTGTTTTAAAGAAGCATCACCTCTACTCTGCCGTCTAACCAAGTGGCATGTCTAAAATAATTGTGTTGTTATCGATAACCCAGTCAGTGTATTTATCTGGTTGTTTAAACAAAGAGCCTTTCCAGGAGTGTGCTTTGATCCGATTGGTTCGTGGGTTTGATCTGCTTCGTTCTGGTTGGTCTATGGCTCTCACCTTCTGTTTCTTCAGTGATCCGGTCTTGAAGCTCCGCCTCAGGGTTCCATCCAGGAAGCTGGGGGTTCTGCGTCTCTCTTGCCCCGCCCCTGCCACGCCCCCCTGTCCTCCGACCGCCCCCAGCCCACTACCGGACCCCCTGTCTCCTCCTCCTGCCCCGCCCCCTCCCACAGAGGCCACGCCCTGTTTGGTGGAGTGGAGGATGCGGTTGCGGAGACGCCCGGTCGGATAAACGTTCCCCAGGTTCCACCCGGCCCGCGCCGCCCCGTCGCCGTGGAGATACTGCAGCCGTAAAGCCGCCAGGTGCTGCAAAGTCTCTTCTGAGGCTGGGAAGTGACCGCTGATCAGAGATTCATGGGCCTGTGAGGGAGAGAGGGAGAGGGAGAGGGAGAGAGAGGGGGAGGGAGGGAGGGAAGGAGGGAGAGAGGGAGAGAGGGAGGGAGAGAGGCAGAGAGAGAGAGAGGGAGAGAGAGAGAGAGACACTGTATAAGGGACAGGTGAGAGAACTCAAACCATTTTAAAATAGCACTTTTAGGACAGAACCCGTTACCTTGCCACCAGGGGGCGTGTCTCTGTCAACTCACCTGCTCAAACATGAAGGCAAACTCCACCCCTTCTTTGGGCATGCTCTCCACATCCAGGAAGCAGTAGAGTTTGAAATAGAGTCTCCACTGCCCTTCCTCCTCCTCCTCCTCACTCCCTGCCAGCCTGGACAACACACACAGACATAGGATGAGTACACACACACACACACACACACACACACACACACACACACAGAGACACGCACGCACACTACAATCAAAGAGACCCTTACCTCTCAAACTTGGCGAGTACGTCAGCCACTATGACCCTGCTCTCCAGGGCGCGGTCTGTCACCTTGTTGTGTTCAAACAGAGAGAACAGATTCCTGCTGTCCTCCATGGCCAGGCCCCGGATCAGCTTCTCCACCACCTACACACAGGGGACACGTTAGAGCACCGTGTGTGTGTGTGTGTGTATGTATGTGTGTGTGTGTGAGCATGTGTGTGCATGTGCATGTCTGTGTGTGTGTGTGTGTCTGTGTGTGTGCGTTTGTGTGCATCCGCTCGCTGTGTGTGTGTGTGTGTGCATGTATGTGTGTGTGTGTGAGCATGTGTGTGCATGTGCATGTCTGTGTGTGTGTGTGTGTGTGTGTGTGTGTGTGTGTGTGTGTGTGTGTCTGTGTGTGTGCGTTTGTGTGCATCTGCTCGCTGTGTGTGTGTGTGTGTGTGCATGTGTGTGTGTCCTATGCTGATGCAGCTACTAATGTTTGTGTTCAAGAATTTTATTGTAAAATGTGAACGCAAATAAAGATACTAAAATGTGTGTGTGTGTGTGTGTGTGTGAACATGTGTGTGCATGTGCATGTCTGTGTGTGTATGTGTGTGTGTGTCTTATCTACCTCTCCGGCGGTGGTGTGTGAGTTGATGGAGATCTTGCAGGAGCCTCCTCCGTGGCAGTAGACCGTGGTGCTCATCTCCTGTCTCACCAGCAGGGCGGCGATCTCCTCCTGAGAGGGAACGTACTCGCGAGCCTTGGTCTTCTTCAGCGACTCCCCGATGAAGCCGGCGTAGCGCTCGATCTCCGTGCCAGGGAAACGCTCCCGTACCCTGGGAGGGAATACACACGTTAGATCACGTGACACTTCACGCACACCTATTACACATACGGCACACACAGTCTCTCAGACACACACACAGACACTCACAGACACACACAGACACACATACACACAGATACACACACAGACACACATACACACATGCACACACACATACACACACACACACACACAGACACACATACACACACGCACGCACACACACACACACACACACACACACACACGCGCACACACACACACACACACACAGACACACACCTCTTGAGGTGGAAGCGCAGGTATCTGAGGATGGTTCGTGAAGGCAGGAAGGTGCAGCTCATGCAGGTCAGAAGGTGCCAGTGCGCCCGATTGGCTGAGCCAGTGGGCTGAGGCACATGATTGGTCTGCTTTATCACCTGACAGTACACCTGAAGAGAGTACAATATAAGAACTAGCATTCCCAAAAGCATTCACACAATTACATTTGTTTGTGTTATTTGTGTGTGTGTGTGTGTGTGTGTGTAAATAATAATAATAATTTATGGGCGCCTTTCAAAGAACTCAAGGACACCTTACAAAGCATAATTACAAGCAAGCAACCGATCAAGTTCAAATAGTGATTCAAACTAACAAAAACAAAACAAAACAAGACAAAACAAAAGACTTAAAAACAACAATCAGTTCAAAATACGCCAGTTTAAAAAGGTGGGTTTCCAGGCAGGATTTGAAGGTGGAGAGAGAGTCAATGTCTGAAAAAAAAAAAAGACGGATATCTTGTGGAAGAGAGTTCCAGAGACGGGGGGCAGAGTGGCTGAAGGCTCTAGACCCCATAGTGGTCAGACGGGCAGAAGGTATAGTGAGTTGAAAGGCAGCGGAGGATCGGAGAGTGCGAGAGGGAGTTGAGGTGTGAAGGAGTTCAGAGAGATATGGGGGTGCAAGATTGTGAAGGGCCATGAAAGTGAGGAGCAGAATTTTGAAATCGATTATGAATTTTAACGGGAAGCCAATGGAGTTGGTGTCTTGTTGTCTTCAAAAGATAGGTTGCTGTCGAGGATGTGTGTGTTTGTGTGTGTGTGTGTGTGTGTGTGTGTGCGCGTGTGTGTGTATGTGTGTGTGTACCTCATCCCTGAGTGGGCTCAGGTCCTTGCAGGTCTGCAGGATGCCCTGTATGATGGGCACTGTGTCCGCCAGGGTCTCCATCTCCTGGAGAGAGTTGAACACTCTGACGGCCTCATCCTGCAGACTAGCATAACCCTGCTGTCTGTGGACTGAGACAGAAAGGGGGGGGGGGGGGGGCAGAGATAGAGAAAAAGAGAGAGAGGGGGGGGGCAGAGAGAGAGAGAAAGAGAGAGGGGGGGCAGAGAGAGAGAGAAAGAGAGAGATGGGGGGGCAGAGAGAGAGAGAAAGAGAGAGATGAGGGCAGAGAGAGAGAGAGAAAGAGAGAGATGGGGGGGCAGAGAGAGAGAGAAAGAGAGAGATGGGGGGCAGAGAGAGAGAGAAAGAGAGAGATGGGGGGGCAGAGAGAGAGAGAAAGAGAGAGATGGGGGGGCAGAGAGAGAGAGAAAGAGAGAGAGGGGGGGCAGAGAGAGAGAAAGAGAGAGAGAGAGAGAGTGGGGGCAGAGAGAGAGTGACACAGGCAGAGAAAAAGGCTATTATCAAATCACTGGCATAATAACAGAAATGTGCTGACCTCTCCATAGGGCAGTGGTAAGAGTGGTAGGGTGTAGTGTGTAGTATGTAGGGATTAGGGTGTAGTGTGTAGGGGTTAGCGTGTAGTGTGTAGGAGCTAGGGTGTAGAGTGTATTATGTAAGGGTTAGGGTGTCGTGTGTAGAGTGTAGGAGTTAGGGTGTATTGTGTAGTGTGTAGGGGTTAGTGTGTAGTGTGTAGGGATTAGGGTGTAGTGTGTAGGGGTTAGTGTGTAGTGTGTAGGAGTTAGGGTGTAGTGTGTAGGGGTTAGGGTGTGGTATGTAGGTGTTACTGTGTAGTGTGTAGGGGTTAGTGTGTAGTGTGTAGGAGTTAGTGTGTAGTGTGTAGGGGTTAGTGTGTAGTGTGTATACTTACTGCTGGAGACCTCTCCATAGGGCAGTGGTAAGAGTGGGGAGTGCAGAGGGTGCTGGGTGTATCTGAGGATGGGGTTCCTTCTGTAGGTCATTTCCACCGCCTCCGGGTTCACACTGTTGTCCTACACACACACACACACACACACACACACACACACACACACACACACACACACACACACACACACACACACACACACACACACACACACACACACACACACACACACACAAGAGGTCAGATTCAACTCTTTATTGCAAGCAAGAACAGATTACCCTTCAGAGAGGGTAAAGAAAGAAAGTCTACAACTCCTAGGTTTGAATGAGGATTTTGACATGAGTGTTGTGCTATATGAATAAATTGCTTTAGACACTATGTTCACTATGTTCTATGCTATATGATGGCTACTGCCTGATGTCTGCATGTTTGTAGCATTTCTCTATAGTTTTTTGTTCTGATATGTATATATATTGTAAATATTTGATGTAGTTTTCTGTCTCATGAACACTTGTGTATGTGCTTTTTGTAGTCCACTAAATCTAGGACTACAATTACCTTAAGGTGAAGCCACTAGGTGAAATATTTGACACAGATGTTGTGCATTGGCTAAATCAAGTGATGTTGTTTGAAGCCTTTATACCACTGCATTCACTTGTCTGCTTTATGCCTGAAGAAGGTAATAATAATAATAAACAAACGTTTTTTGCACAGATTTGAGTGTGCGGATGCTGTTTTGTCGTAAAATACATTTCAGTTCCCAGTATGTGTGTGTGTGTGTGTTTTACCTTGATGTCTCTGATGAGCTGTAGTGTGGGGGTCTCTATGGGCAGCTTGGTGTCTATGACGCCCTGTATGGCAGCGGTCCACCTCATGGCCTCATTCAGCATCTTGGTGTAGAGGCGGTAGGAATGTTTACGCCCGTGCACCAGGACGTTCCAGTAGCCTACAAACACAACACAGGCTCAGTCTATATACACACACACACACACACACACACACACACACACACACACACACACACGCACACACACACACACACACTAACCCTTTCATAGTCTAACACAGGCTCAGTCTATACACACACTAACCCCAAAACACTGCAATGTAGGCTACAGGTGCAATATGCAGTCATTTTGTCATCATACAAATACAAAATGTGCATGTGTCTTATTCATGAAAACATAGAGGTTAGTTTGATCTTCTCAGGGGGCCCCCACAGGTCTGGGAACTGCTACCCCTACACACTAACCCCTTCATCCCATAATCACATACACACACACACACACACACACACACGCTCACAAACACACTTACTTAGCAGTGCTTCAGAATGTTCATATCGAGAAAACTCAATTTCTCCTCTCTCTCTCTCTCTCTCTCTCTCTCTCTCTCTCTCTCATTTCCCTACCATCTATCCCTTCCCTCCCTCTCTCCTCTCTCCTCCCTCTCTCTCTCTCTCTCTCTCTCTCTCTCTCTCTCTCTCTCTCTATCTCTCTCTCTCACCTGTCTCTCGGTACACCCGTTCTTCCGGCTGAACGGCAGAGCAGAGGGAGTTGAGGACCAGCGTTCCCATCTTGGAGGAGTTCCGTTCGGCGCTCTTGTAGTAGTCCAGGGAGTTGTGGGTCAGGACGAACCAGCGTTTCTTCAGCTTCAGATGGGTGCTCTTAGGCCCGGTCTTCATCTCCTTATGGAGCCAGCCTGGGAAGGATGGGAGGATGAGAGAGAGAGAGAGACAGAGAGAGAGAGAGAGAGATAGACAGAGAGAGAGAGAGAGAGAGAGACAGAGAGAGAGAGAGAGAGAGAGAGAGAGAGAGAGAGAGAGAGAGAGAGAGAGAGAGAGAGGGATATTAGGATGAGGTCAGAGAAATAGAACGGATCATGTAGCAGCTGTGTGTGTCCATGCATGTGTGTGTGTCTCTGTGTGTGTGTGTGTGTGTTTGTGTGTGTGTGTGTGTGTGTGCCTGCATGCATGCGTGTGTGTGTCCATGCATATGTGTGTGTGTGTGTGTGTGTGTGTGTGTGTGTGTGTGTGTGGTACCCACCCCTGACGAGGAACTCCTGTCCGTCTATCTTGGCGTCTCCCTTGGGTTTCTGCAGCAGGCTGATCCAGTGGTGCATCTCCTCCGGGGTGTCTGTGTTACAGTGGATCACTCTGTTGGCTGTGATGATCACAAACGAGTTGGGCCTGGAGGAGCACCCGACACACACTGGTCAGCACAGGGACTGTTCATGACAGCAAAGAGAACATTTTCTGACCAAATTGAGTGCCTGTGTGTGTGTGTGTGTGTGTGTGTGTGTGTGTGTGTGTGTTTCTCAGAAAAGAGATCTTTTGTGAACATTTTCTGACCAAATTGAGTGTGCGTGTTTGTGTGTGTATGTGTGTGCACGTGTGTGTGTGTGTGTGTATGTGTGTTTGTGTGTATGTGTGTGTGTGTGTGTGGATGACAAAATGACTGCATATTGCACCACCTGTAGCCTACTATATATTGCAGTGTTTTGGGCTTAGTGTAGACTATGAAGGGATTAGTGTGTGTGTGTGTGTGTGTGTGTGTGTGTGTGTGTGTGTGTGTGTGTGTGTGTGTGTGTGTGTGTGTGGGAGAGGGGACTCACCGGTCAGGGTTGTCAGACGCACAGACCGAGTCAATCAGCCCCACGTCCAGAGTCCCCTACAGGAGTAACAGAGAGAGATATAGAATACAGATATTCTAACACGTGTTTGTACAGTATAACATGTATAATGTATGTATAATACTTCATGTTCACAGTCTCTGTATAGCCTTGTGTGTAAAGCATGTTTAGCATGTAATAAAAATAGTGTAATAACACATGTAAGTTGTTATAACACATGCAAAACATGTGTAGACTGACCACTGCGTTCTTTGGGTTGGCCTGTTCATGGGACATCTCCAAAATCTGCTCCGGAGTACACACATGTACCTTACTGAGCACGTTAAACCACCCACTAGAGAGGGAGAGAGAAAGAGAGAGAGAGAGGGAGGGAGAGCGAGAGAGAGAGAGAGAGAGAGAGAGAGGGGGAGAGGAAGAGAGAGAGAGAGAGGGAGAGAGAAAGAGAGAAAGAGAGAGAGGGGGAGAGAAAGAGAGAGAGGGGGAGAGAGAGAGAGAGAGAGGGAGAGAGAGGGAGAGAGAGAGACAGAGAGAAAGAGAGAGAGAAAGAGAGAGAGAAAGAGAGATAATAATAAAAACAGATTGAAATCGCTGAATAACATTGGCCCTATCCTTCTACTCTGTACACTTTGACAGGTCAGCCTGTGCGTGTCTGTACCTGGCGTCCTCTGGCGACTCAGCAAACACCTGGTAGGTCCTCTCATCTGTCACGATGTTCATAGCATTCTCCTTCTCATGGTTGTCCACTATCTCCCTGGAAACACACACACACACACACACACACACACACACACACACACACACACAAACAGACACTTTTAAAAGAGGTTCGAAACAGCTCCTCACTGGTCCTCACTGGCGGGTCGGGGGTAACTGGAAAACCGAAATATCGATCGAATATAGACAAAAAAACGGGACTTTCAATATATATGAACGCAGAGGGGAGGAACGACGAGAAAGACATCGTGGCAGAGGAGGTGCAGTGTTGCATCGTGGGTGTCGGAGTCTTACTTGGCGGCGCGGATGTCGATGGTCCCCTTCAGCTTCTCCTCGCTGTCGTTGTCGAAGTACATGAGCTTGTTGTCTCTCAGGACGAACCAGCGCATCTTCCAGTTCCTGGGGGGCGTGGAAGGGAGGCAGGAGGGGGTTAGAACCAATAGGAACACCGTATAGATCGTATAGACCCCCCTTACAGTCCACAACAAGTGGAGGCTGGAGGAGGTAGAAAAGGGAGGCTGTGGGAGGCTGAATGGACTCACCTGCGTGAGAGAGTGGTGAGGCCTCCGCCCTTCTTATACAGCCAGCCGGACTTGAGAGACTCCTGCTTGGACCGGAACCACATGAAGGTCTCGTCCTTCAACACGCACCACCGCCGACGCCACGGGATCATCAGACCAGCTGGAGGGGAGGAGGGGGAGAAGGGGGAGAGGAGGGAGAGATAGAGAGGGAGAGAGAGAGGGGGAGTGACGGGGGGTAAAAATGCAGAGTCCCATAGACACACAGAGACATGGCGAGTGAGTGTGCCTCCTGCGCCACAGCCGTCCTTGAGTGTGTGTGTGTGTGTGTGTGTGTACTCACCTTTCATGTAGAGGTAGCTGTGGAAGTAGGGGGGTCCGTTCCCGTTGAGGATGGTCACTCTGCCGTTGGTCACTTCCTCATCAGTGTCCAGCAGACCGTCATGCTCATCATCACTCTCCACATACTGACAACCACACATACACCATAGTCAACACACAGGGCATAGTGTGTGTCTGTGTGTGTGTCTGTGTATGAGACTGTGTGTGTGTGTGTGTGTGTGTGTGTGTCTGTGTGTGTATGAGACTGTGTGTGTGTGTGTGTGTGTGTGTGTATAGGTGTGTGTGTGTGTGTGTGTGTGACCCTACATCGATGCTGCCTCCCCCCACTCCTGTTCCAGTAATCTCATGGCTAGAAGCTTTTAGTGGGAAGCACAAATCATCTTATCATCTCCATCTTGTACCTGTGTGTGTGCATGTGTGTAGGTATGTGTGTGTGTGTGTGTGTGTGTGTGTGCGTGTGTGTGCATGTGTGTGTGCGCGTGCGTGTATGTATGTGTGTGTGTGTGTGTGTGTGTGTGCGCGCGTGTGTGCGTGCATGTGCGTGTGTGTGTGCGCGTGCGTGTATGTGTATGTGTGTGTGTGTGTCATCTTATCATCTCCATCTTGTACCTGTGTGTGTGCATGTGTGTAGGTATGTGTGTGTGTGTGTACATGTGTGTGCATGTGTGTGTGCGCGTGCGTGTATGTATGTATGTGTGTGTGTGTGTGTGTGTGTGTGTGTGTGTGCGCGCGTGCGTGCGTGTGTGCATGTGCGTGTGTGCATGTGCGTGTGTGTGTGAGCGTGTATGTGTATGTGCGTGTGTGTGCGTGTATGTGTATGTGTGTGTGTGTGTGTGTACCCACCGAGTCAGAGCTGCCTCTGTATGACTCCAGACTGGCGTTGGTGCAGGTGGACTTCCTCAGCTGTTCCTCTTCTGTCATGGCTGCGCTCCCCCGGTTACCCCCGGAGACGGAGCCGTCGTCTCCTGCGGTAACAGACCCGTCCTCTTCCTCCTGGTCGTAATCCGACTCGGTGTCCCCCGGCATGCTGTAGATAGGCTCCTCCCCGTCTCCCAGGCTCTCCACCATACTCGTCTTCCTCTCTCCCTTCCCCTCTCCGGGAGGCCCTAGAAGGGCCGGAGGCGGAGGGGGAGGAGGTGGGGGAGGCACAGCAGGCCCATCCTCTGGTGGTGGTGGTGGAGGAGGAGGGGGAGGAGGGGGGATGGATCCGTCGGCGGAGGGGGGAGGAAGGGGAGGAGGGGGAGGAGAGGTAGAGGACACGGTGGTCCCCTCTGCGAAGGCGGGTGGAGGAGGGGGCAGGTGGGCGAAGATGTCCTGGTCCAGGGGGGCGTCCGTCTCGGCCGGAGGGGGGAAGTCTGGGAGGGGGATGCACTCCTCCTCGGCGTGGAAGCCCTCGTCCACCTCCTCCTCCTGGGGCACGGCGGTGGCAGCGGCTGCCCCCTCCTGGAGCCTTGCCTGGGGGGGGGAGGGAGGGTTAGGGCAGGGGCAGAGACAGAAAAGCACTTTTTTGGTTCATCACTGGAACAGTGGGCCTTTTGGTGAATAATCAAAGACAGAAACATGTTATTTGTGAGGATGTAGCCTATGGACTTTTACCATGATGTTTCAAGTTTTTTAACTCACTAACTGTCAAAGAATTCCAGAAACCCTCAAAGTGTTTATGTGGTGTTTACCTAGCAACAACACTTTGATTGGCTACAAAATGAAGCGTCATCATTTATGCATTTCTGATGAATAAAGTCCCCCTTGGCACTCGCACTTTGGGTGATCTTATTCACCCACGGCACTAAATGAGTTAAGACAATGCTCCATTAGCATCCCTCTAAACATATGCCTACACCCCCACCTGCGATTCCTCCGCCCCCCCCCACCCCCCCTTTAGGATCGCACCCTGAATCTTCCATCCATACCTCAGCAGCGTTAGCCCCCGCGGCTAATCCGGGATCCAGGCCTCCGAAATCCAGGAGGTCGATTAGTTCGGTGGCCTTGCGGGAGGCCTCCTTCTTCAGCCGTTTGATCTCGGCGTCCCTCCGTAGCCGCAGCTCCTCCCTGGACGACTCGTTGAGCTGGGACACCCCGTCCTCCCGCTGCTTCTGCAGGCGCTCGATCTCCAGCTCCAGACGCAAGATGTCCTCCATCTGCTTGGCCTCTTCCTCCGTGCCTTTAGGAGACGTGACCTGGCGTGGGAGGGGGGAGAGGAGGAGGGGAGGAGGGAGGGGTGGGGGAGGAAGAGGAAAAGAGAGGGAGAAGGAGTATAAATGATTGGGGGGCAGCATTGTGAATGAGTGACTTGAGGTCTACTTCGTAAACGATTGCATCCGACAAAACTCTCCCCCCGTCTGATACGATGGATGAACCCATCTTCTGTGGTGGTCTATCACAAAGGACCGGACCACTTTCTAAAAATGGGGTGAGCAAAGAGCTGTAAAGTAAGGAGATTTTACCTCGGAACCCTTCGCCTCTCCTCCTCCTCCCGCTTTCAGTCCATCCTCCTCTCCCTCCTTCTTTCCACCCCCTTGCTCTGACGGTGTCTTCCCCTCCAGCGCCTCTCTTTTCTTCCTCTCTTCCTCCTCTTTCTTCTTCTTCTCTTCTCTGAGCTTTCGGACGCGTGTTCGGGCCACCTGACCTCGCCGGTGTTTTTGCAGCACCAGTGTCGCCGAGCGTTTCCGTAGAAACCCTTTTCGCTGGAGGTGAGTGCGCAGTTGCCTCTGGAGGGTGATGATGCTGGCACGTGCGCGCTTAAAGTACTTCCTGTTAGCAGGAGAGGACGAATGAGACACACATACACACACACACACACACACACACACACACACACATACATCGCCAAACACAGACATCTGAGCAACAAACACTCAGAGGAACATTCTAGAGCTCAGTTTCACATAAACATTATTATCTGCGATTGGTTGTATGGATTCTTATCTGCTAATTGCTGTGTGTACAGTATTCTTTTCTGCTATTGGCTGTGTGTATTCCTATCTGCTATTGGCTGTGTGTACAGTATTCTTATCTGCTATTGGCTGTGTGTACAGTATTCTTATCTGCTATTGGCTGTGTGTATTCCTATCTGCTATTGGCTGTGTGTACAGTATTCTTATCTGCTATTGGCTGTGTGTACAGTATTCTTATCTGCTATTGGCTGTGTGTACAGTATTCTTATCTGCTATTGGCTGTGTGTACAGTATTCTTATCTGCTATTGGCTGTGTATACAGTATTCGTATCTGCTATTGGCTGTGTGTACAGTATTCTTATCTGCTATTGGCTGTGTGTGTGAAGAGGTGAGTCCTACACTGGTGTGTGTGTGTGTGTGTGTGTGTCTCACCTGGCCATGTAGGCGAGGAGATGGGCTCTGATCACCAGGCCAGCACAGCGGCGCACCGCATCCCTGTCTTTCTCCAGACGCTGCTCCAGACACTCCTTCATGAACACCTGCAGGGGCAAGAGGTGAGAGGTCAGAGGTCATGTCGACCTCCAATGGTTAGGCGTGCCAGGTGCAGGTGAGTCCACTAGGGGGCGCCACTGAGGGCCGTCTGGCGGAGGCTGACTGGTACCTTGGTCTTGCCCAGCTGCCATTCCTTCTTGACCTTGTCATATTTGTACAGGAGGTCTGTACATCTCTTCTTGTCGTCACCGGCAACAGTCACCTTCTGCTTCAGAATGATCTTATACCTGAGAGAGAGAGGGGGGGGAGAGAGAAGGAGAGAGAGATAGAGAGAGAGGGACAGATGAATAGGGAACACCTCTAGGCTCGACTACTGCAACTCACTCTATGCTGGACTTCCTGATAAGACCATCTACCGCCTGCAGCTAGTCCAAAATGCCGCTACCAGGCTGGTGTCAGGCACTAAAATGAGGGACCACATCTCCCCTGTCCTCATCTCCCTTCACTGGCTCCCAGTAAAGAAGAGAGTGAAGTTCAAGATCTGCACCTTTGTCTACAAAGCTCTCAACAGTCTCGCCCCACCCTACATCAAGGACCTCCTGGACCTGTCTTCCACCTCAAGGCCCAGACTCAGGTCCGACGCCCAACTCAGCCTGAGGGTCCCCCGCACCAACCTCAAGAGGAAGGGTGACCGTGCCTTTGCGGTGATAGCACCGACCCTGTGGAACGCGCTCCCTTCCGCCATCAAGTCTGCCCCCACTCTGGACTCCTTTAGAGCCAAGTTAAAAACCCACCTCTTCGTCAATGATGTTCCCTAAGTCTACTCCCTATTTGTTGTAAATTGTATCCCTTGAGATGTTCGTTTAAGTAGTCTGTGTCTGTTTGCTTTCTGTGTTCCTTGTCCTTGTCCTTGTCTTTATCTGTTCCTTTACCCGGGCTGCGCCCCGGGCCGATATAAAAGTTGGATGGGGGGCGCATTATAAATAAAATTAACAATTAACAATTAACAATTAACAAAGGATGAATATCATAAAACAACAGTTTCTTTCTATTCCAGGACACAGACACAGACACACACACACACACACACACACACACACACACACATACACACAGAAACACACACACACACACACACACACACACACACAGACACACAGACACACACACACACAGACACACACTGACACACACACACACACACACACACAGACACACACACACAGACACACAGACACACAGACACACACACACACACACACACACACACACAGACACACACAGACACACACACACACAGACACACAGACACACACAGACACACACACACACACACACACAGACACACACACACACACACACACACACGTACACACAGAAACACACACACACACACACACAGACACACAGACACACACAGACACACACTGACACACACTGACACACACACACACACACACACACACAGACACACACACAGACACACAGACACACACACACACACACACACACAGACACACACACACACACAGGCACACAGACACACACAGAGAGACTGACCGGCAGAAGAAGTCTCTGAAGGTTCTGCGGACTGGGAACCCAGCTCGACGGATCTTAACTGTCTCCAGCATCCCAGAATACCTCAGCTGATTCAGAACCACCTCCGGGTCAAACACGTTGGGGTTCTGGAGAGGTCAGAGGTGAAAACATTATGGTTTGTTACCTCACAGTGTAGAGTGGAACCTACTCACCCATTCCATGTCACTGTCCTCAAAAGGTGGGGGTGAGGATGCAAGACTTGCAGGGGAGACTGGTGGAGGTAGAAATTGGCGGACGGGGCTCATTGTTACGCATGGAATCAATTCTTGTATCAAACACACCATTCCACATTCCATGTCCTGTCCTCCGATTTCGACCTTCACCAGCCTCCCCTGAAGTCTTGATATAGATATACAGCACCCTAGATTCTGTATGTGGTGTAACAGATCAAACTGACCTTCTGATTGTTGGGTTTGATGCAGCGCACAAAGAAAGGATTGGACACACTCAGAGTATTCATGAGAGAATGGAGAGAGTCCTGAGAGAGAGAGAGAGAGAGAGAGAGAGAGAGAGAGAGAGAGAGAGAGAGAGAGAGAGAGAGAGAGAGAGATAATCAGAAAACAATTGAATGTAATTTGATCAACCCTGGGGTAGGTATAGGCCACCACTACAACTAGTAAAGCACAACTAAGCATGAGAATATTCTTCGTGGCCTGGGGTGTTCCGGTGGTCCAGCACCGCGGCCTTCAGTGCACACACACACATGCCCATGTCAGCATGGGTTGGAATCCGTGCCTTGCACTGCTGACATACTGTAAGCCCCTTTCACACATACGAGCCTTCCCAGTAGATTCCATGGAATTTCCAGGGTCGGCTTATGTCTGAACGCGACTGACCAGGGAAATCCGCCCGGGCAATTACATGGGTCGAGACCATGTTTAATTCCATGGAAAGTACCGGGTCGCGGTAAGTGTGAATAGAAGCCTGAAGATTCCCTGGTCCGGCACGCACAAGGTTACGTATGTCTGACGCAAGACATTTTCACGTGAAACAAGTTAACCAATCGCAAGCCTCTGCCTCTGCTGATGACGCTCTTCCTGTTTGCTTCCTCTTCCTGTTTGCTTCCTGTTTGCTTCCTGTTTATATGCTTGTCGAATTGGATTCAGCAACAAACACCTGTTTTCAGTTTGTTTGTTTGTTTGTTTGTTTCAGTTCTCAGTTTCTTTTTTTATCTACAACAATCATGTCTGGAAACTGGTCCGACATCGAAACGAGGAAGCTTCTTTCCATCCGAACAGAGACTGAGATAGGTAGGCAGATCTCTGGAACGGTCAGAGACTCTGTAGTGTACGAGATGGTTACTGTAATGCTACGTGAGCGTGGCATAATTAGGCTAAAGGCTCAGGTCATCAACAAACTAAGGAGTCTTCGGAAAAGATTTCACCATATAAACGACCACCATGGGATTGAGCTGGCCATATTTCGAGATATGCCAGTCCATTTGGGGCACCAGCCACTCAACCCCTTGGCTTTGGTGGACAGTTTGCAACTGGGCCAGGAAGAAAGCGTGGCGCGGCCTGGACCAGTCGAGGACGAGAACGGCCAGGAAGATGAACACCGCGAGGACGTACCGCAGACCGACCGAGACGCAGAATCTGCGGCTGAAAGTCGTACTGGTTAGTTCATTGTACAACATTGTTTGTGGGTTACTATTGTTAATCATGCTTGGTTTGTTGATAGTGAGCTAGCTAGCTGGTAGCCCGAGGGTTGAAACGCGTTCACTTCAAAATAGAACAGTGGAACTGCCCCACTCAAAGAAAATAACCATCAATAAATAAAGGGAAGCCTCTGGTGCAGGACAGGTGGAGGTGTCTCTGGTGCAGGACAGGTGGAGGAGTCTCTCACCCTGAACTGGGAGCTGACGGTGGGCTTGCGCCGGGCGGTCCCCATCTTCAGAGTCTCCTCGTTGTTCCTGCTGCCCACTCTCTCAAACAGGTCGTAGATGAAGTCCAGTCTGGAGGGAGAGACACACACTTCTATCACACACCAACACACGCCTGGGTTACAGACCAACACTTGGGTTCTGAGAGAGACGTTATGGTTGGTCAAAAGCCGCAAAAGACAGGAAGTGGGACTGTCTACTGTACTTCAAACGACATGTACCTAGCCACTGGGCAGGAAGCTTAGGACTCAAAGCTTTTCTCTCAGAATAATGTGTGTGTGTGTGTGTGTGTGTGTGTGTGTGTATGTGTGTGTGTGTGTGTGTGTGTGTGTGTGTGTGTGCGTGTGTGTGTGCGTATGCATGTGGGTGTGCATGCGTGGGTGTGTGTGTTACCTGCTCTCCTTCAGCATGTTGAGGATGTCGTCTCTGAAGGTGTCTCTGTTCTTCTCCAGGACCCCTTTGACGTCGTACAGAACCTCTCCAGCGTAGTGTTTGATGCCAAACTGGTGGTCAGCCAGTCTGGGCTTCACGTAGTAAGGGTTAGTCTGCAGAGAGAGAGAGAGAGAGAGAGAGAGAGAGAGAGAACATCATGTTACACTACATGATATTATAGGCTATCACATAACATGTGTGTCTATGTGTGTGTGTGTGTGTGTGTGTTTATAACTCACTGCATGTTTGCTGTGTAGCTTCTCCAGGAGTGTGAAATCGGTGCCTTTGGGGAAGCGACTCTCCTCGTTAATCAGTGCCAGCATACCCAGTTTCTGAGGGGAAGAACAACCCCCAAAAACAATATTTTATGAATAAAATAATATCCAACTTCATGTTGACCCTAGTGGTCACAAGTCGAGCCTTCTCTTACCTTCTCTATGAGGTCCAGACACTCTGTGTTCTCTTACCTTCTCTATGAGGTCCAGACACTCTGCGTTATCCATCCAGTCTATGGCCTCCCACTGAACGCCCTCCCTGTGGAAATGCACACACACACACACACACACACACACACACACGCACACACACACCCACCCACACACACACACACACACACACAAAACATAACGCATCTATTACCTACGCAAAAACACATTGCATCCTTTAACTAGTGTGTGTGTGTGTGTGTGTGTGTGTGTCTCCATACAGTACCTGTTATACTCCAGCTGCTCCAGGGAGAAGATGTGTTTGTTGAAGTACTCCTGTAGTTTCTCGTTGGCGTAGTTGATGTTGAACTGCTCAAACCGATTCACCTACACACACACAACGTACCGTCTATGTGTCTGAGTTTGATCCATAAAGCAATAATAAGCACAATAGGTAGGGAAGACATAATATGTGTGTGTGTGTGTGTGTGTGTGTATGTGTGTTTTGGATGGGTGATGGGTGAAGTGGGTGATGAGAGGGAGAGGGGGCCGTCACCTCAAAGTTCTCAAAGCCGAAGATGTCGAGGATGCCGATGGATTTGAAGTTGTCCTTCCCTCTGATCTTCTGGTTGATCCGGAGAATGATCCAGGAGAAACACTGGGAGTACAGCGCCATGGCAACAGAGTCTCGGGAATCCACCGCCTATCACATCAGAGGAGGAGAGAAAGAGAGAGAGGACATTGATTTGGAATTTCAATGTGTCAATTTATCAATGAATGTGTGTGTGTGTGTGTGTATGTGTGTGTGTGTGTGTGTGTGTGTGTGTGTACCTGTTCTATGGTAAGTGGAGAGCAGATCTCCTCTCCTCTGAGGAACATGGATCGCTGAGTCATGACCTCAGACAGCTGGAAGCAGTCCAAACCCAGCAGCTCACTGACATTGGTGACCACTGTAGGACAGGGAGATAGGTTACACACACACACACATACATGCACACGCACACACACATGCACCCACACACACACACACACACACACACACACACACGCACGCACACACACGCACACGCGCACACACACGCGCGCACGCACACACACGCACACACACACACACACACACACACACACACACACACACACGCACCTCAGATGTCAGACAGTCATTATTTAGATTCTCTGTGATCCTTTTCATATGTGACAGATATCCTGCTTCATCACAGATAGATTACATATTAAGTTACGATGATGGAAGATTTTGCCACTGAGGGTCCCCTAATAAGTCAGAAATCATGTTGAGGAATGACCTAATTGGACAGAAAGGGACACGCCTCCACATGTCCATGAGCATCATCATATTTTGCCAAGTAAAGCGGGGTACACACATAAGGATTTTCAAAATCTTAACCGAAATCTTATCTGAGAGAGACCCCACACATGAAAATACAAAATCTTGGATTGAACAGCCTTGATCAGTACAGTATAGTATAGTGGATAGTGTACATAGCCTTTATTTATGTATACCAGCTCCTTCCCTTCTTGTGTTTTTTTTTTTTCTTGTAGTTTTTTTTTTCTTTCCTAGCACCAGGGGAGCCACCCCTCCTAAATTTCGTTGTTTGGTACCTGTACTATAGCAATGACAATAAAGACCATTCATTCATCGTATTGTGTGTGGTGTGCGCAGATTTTCCCATTTCAGAACCCCACAGACATAAAGATTTTCGTTACGACAGACTCCAGAATTGCCTTTAAATGACAAAATAATTAAATTAAGATTATATAATGATTAAAGCACTTTGAGCCGCAACGTTTGCAGGAAAAGCGATATACAAATAAAGTTATTATTATTATTATTATCTAACGTAGTACCCTGACTGACCTGTACGAGACAACCATGTGCGACAGGGCAAATAAAGTGCCTAATAACGAAAAGAAGAAGTCAGCTCGCTTCTTGATTGGCTACATTCCATCCACGTTATAGTTGGACTCGCGAGCAGGGTTGCCAGATGGGAATGACATTTCCCACCCTAACCACAGTCTAAAACCGCTAATTCCACCCAAAAATCTGGCAACCCTATGATTTCTGGTCGTAAGTATTGAACACATTTGACATTTACGATTGCCGCCACGCCCATTTTCCGAGCAGGTTGTCGGGAGAGATTGACTCTTAACACACCTCACACCACAGGATTTTGTTATAGGAAAATGTTAAGAGCCATCTAATAAAGCGGTGTTTTCTGTCGTTTTCAGCCATCCGAAAATCGGCCAGAAAATCCTTATGTGTGTACCCCGCTTTAGCCAGGCGCGCGCACACACACACACACACACACACACACACACACACACACACACACACACACAGAGACACACACACACACAGAGACACAGAGACACAGAGACACAGATACACAGAAGACACAGAGACACAGAGAAGACATGTACTCAGACACACACACACACACACACACGCACACTATACACACACACACACACACACAAACACACACAGACACGTACACACACACACACACACACACTGTCACACAAACAAACACACACACACACACACTGACCCTGTTTGGTAGTGATCTGTGCTCCCCCTGCGGTCATGAACTCGATGTTCCCTATCTGTAAGACCCCAGACAGCAGCTTGAACATGTCTCTGGTCTCCTCCTCCGTGAACTCCATCACCTTCAGCGCCTCCTGCAGGAGGGAGGGACAGAGAGGGAGGCTCAACACACTCCCTATCTCCTACACACTCTCCACCAATGGAAAGAGAGACACACATAAACATACGCATACACACGCATGCACACACACACATATGCACAGACACGCATATGCACACACAGACACACAGACACGGACGCACACACACACACACACACACAGACACACACACACATACACACACACACACACACACTGACCATGACACTGTTGAAGAGTTGTTTGTCATCCAGGCTCTTGTCCTTCAGACAACCCGACTGCCTCAGATAGTGGAACGACTCAGGCGGGTCCCCCAGGAAGTACAGCTCTGACAACGATAGCACAACGTTAGCACAACGTTAGCACAACGCTAACAAACCGCCATGTGAACGTCACCACCACCACCACAACATCAGGACAGCTTCAGCAGGAGTCTCCTCCTCACCCTTGTGCTCCTTGGCTGCCCCGGCCAGTAAAGCGTAGAAGATGTGGTAGTTCCGTTCTCCCGGGTTCTGCCTCACCACCCGGTTCTGGAACACAAAGAACCGTGTGAGAGAGTGAGAGATTCAGAATGAGAGTTCTTTCTATCGGTGTGGTGTGGAGGAGGTGTGGAGGAGGTGTGGTGGAGGTGTGGTGTGGTGGAGGTGTGGAGGAGGTGTGGTGGAGGTGTGGTGGAGGTGTGGAGGAGGTGTGGTGGAGGTGTGGAGGAGGTGTGGAGGAGGTGTGGTGGAGGTGTGATGTGGTGGAGGTGTGGTGTGGTGGAGGTGTGGTGGAGGTGTGGAGGAGGTGTGGAGGAGGTGTGGTGGAGGTGTGGTGGAGGTGTGGAGGAGGTGTGGAGGAGGTGTGGTGGAGGTGTGGAGGAGGTGTGGAGGAGGTGTGGAGGAGGTGTGGTGGAGGTGTGGAGGAGGTGTGGAGGAGGTGTGGAGGAGGTGTGGAGGAGGTGTGGAGGAGGTGTGGTGGAGGTGTGGAGGAGGTGTGGAGGAGGTGTGGTGGAGGTGTGGAGGAGGTGTGGTGGAGGTGTGGAGGAGGTGTGGAGGAGGTGTGGAGGAGGTGTGGAGGAGGTGTGGAGGAGGTGTGGTGGAGGTGTGGAGGAGGTGTGGAGGAGGTGTGGTGGAGGTGTGGAGGAGGTGTGGAGGAGGTGTGGAGGAGGTGTGGAGGAGGTGTGGTGGAGGTGTGGAGGAGGTGTGGAGGAGGTGTGGTGGAGGTGTGGAGGAGGTGTGGAGGAGGTGTGGTGGAGGTGTGGTGGAGGTGT
>NC_137674.1:46138249-46140749 GCF_963989245.1 Nansenia antarctica | reverse complement strand
AGTGTGTGTGTATGTGTGTGTGTGTGTGTGTGTGTGTGTGTGTGTGTATGTGTGTGTGTGTGTGTGTGTGTGTGTGGCCCGCTCCTCCATGTTCCTGGACCTGAGGAGAAGGAAGGTCCCAGTTGCCAGGGGGGCGGAGCCCCACTTCCTTGGGTTCAAGAGGAAACCCAGCGGAAAATTGGACACTCATTCCGCTGGTTTTGGAGTTTGGTCTGATTGGCCAGACCTGAATGACCTCTGTGTCCGAGCCGGGGTATCCCTGGAGTGGGTGCGGTCTGACTCTGAGACTGTTCGGGTCTCAGAGAACTGTATATCTGACCCTCTCACACAGGTCAGGGCAACAGCCTCCTTTGCTGGACAGAGCCACCAGCTAACATCTAGAGGGGCCAGACGGACTCTCATGGACCTTCATCAACATCAACAACAACAACACTGGACTGGTCTGAAACTCCAGGGAAAACTGGCATGTCTTCCCACAGCTGATCACTCTGTTTCCCACTCTTTTCTAAAAAAACACTGCACTCGATGAGGACATTGTCATATTCACAACCAAGGCCAGATTACAAGTCCTTCCTACCAGACTCAACCTCTCTATTTGGTTTCCTTCCACTCAGGTTCCTCATTGCTTGCACCACACCACAGAACAGGTTACAGAAACACTATCACATATCTTGAATGGCTGTTATGTTTACAAAGGAATGTATATAGCACGTCATGACAGAATTGTGAGCCTTATAGTAAAGGACATATCACTCCACTTCCCAGTCACAGTGAAAATGTATACACATGCTTGTGTCAATGCATCTATGTTCAATTTCTGTAATGACCAATGTCACTTTTCACAGTTGTCTGCTAACACACCAGATGTTATTGTTGTTAATGAAGAGTCCAGAGAGGTGTCTGTATTAGAGGTAGCGTGCACCTTTGATATAAGCCTAGAGGAAGCCTTCATGACTAAGGTCATGAAATACCAGCAGCTTGTAAATACCATCTCAGAGCTAGGCTATAGGTGTACGCTATTAGTCTTTATATTTGGCAGCCTTGGACATGTGCACAGATTGGTTGTCAGAGGACTACGTCTACTGGGAATGTCCAAGGGAGAAGCAAAAAGGCTCAGCAAGTATTGCTCTGTCTCTGCGATTATTGGCAGCCGCCATATATGGCGGAGACGGTGTTACTTGTACCCGTGAGTCTTGTCCTGTTGTATGTGAAAGACATTGTCCATGTCTGTTTGTGAATGCATCCCATCTGTGCCTTCAGTATTTGTGTCCCTGTATACTTGTCTCTATGTGGACATAAATAAATGATTAAAATGTGTGTGTGTGTGTGTGTACCTGCTCTGTACGATGGCCTGCTCCACACGTGTTGACCTCTCTGAAGGAGGCGTCCCCGCAGAGTTCTGACTCATTACAGAGAGAAACTGGAGCAGTAGCTTGGTGCTCTCTGTCTTACCAGCCCCCGACTCTCCACTGAAAAACACACACACACACACACACACACACGACACACACACACACACACACACACACACACACACAGACACACACACACGACACGCACACACACACACACACACACACACACACACACACACACACACACACAGTTACACACAAATTATACACACGTTGACCTTTCTCTGACATTGCCTCTCTCAAATGAATCTGATTAGTTAATAGATATTGAGTCCTGACAGATGAATATAGGTTGAGTTAGCCCTGAGTCTCTCGTCCAATCAAATTAAAGAGTGAAGCTTCATTGGACCTGACTGGATCCCTGATAAAATAATCTATCAATCAATGTCAGATGGAAACAAACTTCAACTAAACAACAATCAAGGCAATCTCTAGGATCATCCCCTATTGGATTAGCAATCTGATTCATACAGGAGCTCACCTGATAAGGACACACTGGCTGTCGTGGCGTTTCCAGATGCACCGATAGCACTCGTTGGCTACAGCATAGATATGGGGCGGGAGTTCACCAAGGTGGTGTCGGGAGTACTGATCCACCCTCTCTGGGTCGTACATCCCAGGGACAGCCTTGTAAGGGTTCACCGCTGCCAGAATACTGCCTATGTTAGTCTGAAACACACACACACACACACACACACACACACACAGCATATTAAAGAGCCTAGTACGTATGTCAACCAGATATGTGATAGAATAGTGATAGTGAAGTGATTCAAAGGTTGTGGGTTCGAGTCCCGCCGGAGTCGTATATTTACTGCATTTCGTTGTCTGGTACTTGTACTCTGAAATGTTAATAAAGTTGAATCTAAATCTAAATCTAATCTAAAGAGGAAAGGATACTCAGGGAAGGAGTAGATGGTGAGAAGGGAGAGAGACAGACAGACTGAGAGAGTGAGAGATTCAGAATTAGAGTTCTTTCTATAGTGGGAGAGAGAGCGAGAGAGGGAGAGTTTTCTGCTCAAAATGCCACAGATTTATTTTGGGGGAAACAATAATGCAAGTTTAATCATTGTTGATTGCTGTGG
>NC_137674.1:46110749-46115749 GCF_963989245.1 Nansenia antarctica | reverse complement strand
TGCCTTCCTCTGACAACTTACCCTGAACCTTAACCAACTTAAAGTGAATGCCCAATACTGCCTTACCGTCACGTAAGTCCTAACTCACGTTACTCTGAGTAACGTATCTTGCAATTCATGTAACTCTCATACGTATCTCTAGTTTTTGACATGTTACAGCACCACAGGTGGTCAATGCTGGTATAACCGTAAGATAACACAAACATATTCTTTGGTCTGCAGAAATGACTCCCCAGAATGTGTTAATTTGGACTATACTAGACACATACTATAAAGTACACTCTCTCCTCCTCACTGAACCACTTATATGAGGGACAACCTGCGACGTCTATAGCAGGATAATAATCACCTGATGTTTCAGGTCTACAGCCAGAGAGAGTGAGAGAGGGAGAGAGAGAGAGAGAGAGAGAAAAAGAGAGAGAGGGAGAGAGAGAGAGACAGAGAGAGAGAGAGAGAGAGAGACAGAGACAGAGACACAGAGACACAGAGAGACAGAGACAAAGAGGTGGAGAGATAGAAAAAGAAACCAAAGGAGAGAGAGAGAGAAAAGAGGAGAGTGAAGGTGTGGGATCAGCTGCCACCTCTGAAGGAGAGGACCCAGGATGGAGGATGACGGTGGAGGAATAAAAAGAAAATGAAATGATGATGATTATTGATCCCCGGAGGGGTGGTCAGTCCCCAAGATGAAGTCATGTTTCTGGGTATCATACTAAAAAGAGCTGAAGGTCATAATTTACTCTGATGACATCAATCACTTCTCATATGCTGAGGTCCTGTCGTAGGGAGGCTTGGTCTGCTAAATGAGGGTCTCCCACTCCATGAGATGGAATCAATATACTGTACCACAGAGGGAGAGAGGGAGAGATTAGATCAACCAAATGGATATATTGTGGGATTGTTTCTGCAGACCAAAGAATACATTCTGTATAAATACATTATCTGGTTGTACTGGCAGGTGAGTATGAAAGGCAGAACTTGCTGATGGTTTACAATGATTTTGTTCAAATTATGTTCTTAGCGACAACCAAATCAACATAGCAAGGCTAATGACGAAACAATATTAGTGTCAGGTTTAAGGAGAACCTTAAAGAAGTTTTGCTATTAAAAGGTCACCCTTATTCAAATCTTTAACTTAAATACACTAGCACACACACACACGCACGCACACAAGCACACACACACACACACACACACACACACACACACACACCACAGGTTGCTCTTACTGATGTCAAATCTTTACACCGTGACTCAACACATCACACCTCTGTATCCCCTGGCAACAGTGGGAGGCAAGCATATGACGAGGGGAACGCCAGGGTCCTAGTGTTGACCAGAGCGATGGGGGTTACAGAACCACACACACAACCACACACACACACACACACACACACACACACGAGAACTCACAGGTACACACACAAGCACACACATTAAGTATCATCATCTCAGTTGACAGTGCCAACGCATTTGTTATTATGTCACATGGTTAACCTTATTCTGAAAGCACACACTGTACACACACACACACACACACACACACACACACACACACACACTGATGTCACTGTCAGTCAATAGTGGGTTGCATTTAAGCCATAACAGATCGAGTTAAAGGAGGAGGGAGATCTGTAGCTTGGAGATGTTTTAGGATTAGGAGATGTCTCATTAGCGAACAGACAAGGCGGTGTGCATGTGTGTGTGTGTGTGTGTGTGTGTGTGTGTGTGTGTGTGTGTGTGTGTGTGTGTGTGTGCGTGCGCGCGTGGTGTGTATGTGTGTGTGCTGAATAGTGTAAATTGAAATAAGAGGCCTTGTTTTTATGCGAAAGAAAATATTCCAACAGACCAAGTTTACAACAACGCCGACCAAGACCTCGGCGCCGGATAGACTGAAGGCTCGATCAGCAGGAGAAAGAGCATGCAATAAATAAGCCTATTGATCTTTAAGAGACGGTAATAACGCCAAGAAACAAGATCTCCCTTTCCCTCTCCTCTCTCTCTCTCTCTCTCTCTCTCTCTCTCTCTCTCTCTCTCTCTCTCTCTCTCTCTCTCTCTCTCTCTCTCTCTCGTTTGCAGTGACGGCATCCAATGGAAAGGGGGGACGTTATCAATCATTCGAACGGAGTTCAGAGAGAGACGAACGAGGTGATGTTATTATGACACCTTGCACCTGGCTGCAGCCAACGCGCATGCATGCACACCATTGATGCATATGATATGCATAAACACAACCCTTCATAATCCAACCACTCCCACTCCTTCTCTCCCTCAACAACGCCCCCCCCCCTCCATCCGGTCATCGAATCCCGCACACCGCCCCATCCAGCCATCCAACCTCTCTGGACCAACACCACAGCCGGTGCGCCCTGGCGGGTAAAGGACCACTGATCGCCCCCCCCCCCCCCCCCTCTGCTTGGGGCTTTCCCCCCTCAACAGATCGGCTTTAATCCGAGGGGCAGCCGTATGGAAAGCAAAGCCCATTTATTGACTCCGGCTATCCTTCATTGAGCCACTTAGGCTACTCCTCTCGTCCCCGGGTGTGAACATACAGAATGGGCGAGTCGTCATGATGGACACTGGGTAGTGTGGTGGTGCGGTGCTGTCTTATTGCAATGTCATAAAAATATGTGGGTCTTTAAATGATCGATGATGACAGGCCCATGCAGGTACACATGATATAGAGGACGATCACATTTTTTGTTTGATCTGTAATGTATGAGACAATGCACAATTGCCATGTTCATAGGGTATATATAGGCCATGTGGCCCGTTATAGTGTTGTCATGGTGTATGATGGATCGGGCTATCCCACAGAGAAAGAGAGAAATAATTCGATATTATATATATATCTGATATCGGCTATTGGACACCTGCATGGCACCTTGCTGTGATTTCACCGCACGGCTGTTTCGAGAATCGTTGGATTCGAGTTAAAACACCCGTGCGCGTGCGGCCATATCAGCCTCATATATGACAGCCAGCCGTGCGCACGTCTAGATAAACCGTTCAAACGAATGTGCAGAAATGTCACGTTTAATGTCACACAGACAGACAGACTCCTGTCCTGGAGGAGCTTACCTCTACGAAAAACGCCTCCATCCTCCCTCCTCCTCCTCCTCCTCCGGGCGCGCGTGCAGTCCGTGGGGGCCGACGCTCGTCCCGGTGTCACCGGGGGTCTGAATCACCACGATCACCGGGCGAGTTCGTGCGTGGGGGTGGGAGAGAGCTGACAATCCGGTCTGTTGATGTTTTTTCCATTCACGAGCGCCGTAATCCGCAACGATCCAGCGATGTGTCCGTTTACCGTATAGCTACACACAGAGACGGCGAAGGCACACACACACACACACCTCCCGGACGTGTGCACGGCGACGCTACCACACATCTAAATCCCGGTAGCCGGTAGAAAAGCCAACGGTTCCACTGGTTTGCGTTGTGGGAGGATGGTTCAGCGCCGTGCAGGCGCACTGTGTGTGTGTGTTTCCCAGTCACAGCAGCGGAGTGTGTGTGTGTGTATGTATATGTGTGAGTGTGTGCATGTGTGAGTGTGTGTATGTGTGTGCGTGTGTGTGTGCGTGTGTGAGTGTGTGCATGTGCGTGCGTGCGTGTGTGTGTGAGTGAGTGTGTATGTGCGTGCGTGTGTATGTGCGTGCGTGTGTGTGTGTGTGTGTGTGTGTGCGTGTGTATGTATGTGTGTCTGTCCAGCGGGCCGGGGAATGAACGAGTCTGCTACCCAACAAGCACACACGGACGACGGGGCGGCGCTCTGCGCGAAAGCCAAGAAGAATCATAAGCAGAGAGAGAGAGAGAGAGAGAGAGAGAGAGAGAGAGAGAGAGAGAGAGAGAGTCTATCATCTGGGGTGGTGTGAACTGAACAGGTGAAAGTGTAGTTAATTTCTCTTGTTGGTTATGAATCAAAGAACAATTCTGAGTTTAAGACTATTTATTTAAAGTACAAAAGTATACAGATATCAAAGCTGGATTCTGGTCTGGTAGAGAAGAGAGAGAGAGAGAGAGAGAGAGAGAGAGAGAGAGAGAGAGAGAGAGAGAGAGAGGGTGAGAGAGAGAGAGAGAGAGAGAGAGAGAGAGAGAGAGAGAGAGAGAGAGAGAGAGAGAGAGAGAGAGAGAGGGAGCTGCGTGGTCAAGATGAGAGAAGAGAGCCCCCCTGGGCTCACACCCTTATTTATAAACAATAGTATGTAAATACAGTTACAACCAATGGTCCTATCACAGTCACTGCATAGATGCTTGAGGTGTGAAAAGTAGGAGACCCCACAATGATGTCACCTGGCCTAAAGTCAGTCCAGGTTAAAGTTCAAATCAGATTCACAGGAAGTAAACATAAGGATGTGTTTACAAGGTGTCATAAAACCCCCTTGTCAGTAGAACAGGCCCATACACCATGCATGTGTGTGTGTAAGTAAAATATACTACAAAAGTCAAGGCTAAATACCAGATTCACCTGACCTGTCCCGTGTTCACCTCAATGCAAAAGAAGGAGAGAAAACAAGGTCCATGTTAGACTGTTAGGAGTCACCCCAGGATACACCCCCAGGGATCACTGGAACCCAATGGTGTTCTACCAAGGAATACCAGAGCCAATTTAGCCCACATCATCCCACCACAACACAAGACACCAGACTCCATGACATGGAATTCCTCGCTTTTGTTTGTTTGTTTTTGAAGAGGAGGGGGAAATAGAAAAGGGTGAAGAAAAGACAGGAAGAAGGAAAGAAAGATAAGAATATGTTGTTTATGTTATGCACTGAAGGTCGGGGGAGAAGATAAGTAGAAGATGCCTCTCACTACTGATCCAGAGTCAGATATTTCCTGCCACCCTAACGGTTCATTTATGCTCCGTCGATCGGCACTGCAGACAACTGTGGATCGATGGAAATTACTTCTAGTCGTCACTTCCTTGTTGAGGTGAAGATTGTGGGTAGAGTCATGTGATCCAATGGGCATTCTTTAACTTAGGCAGCTGCTTTGGTTTCATACAT
>NC_137674.1:46085749-46105749 GCF_963989245.1 Nansenia antarctica | reverse complement strand
GCCAATGAGAGGAGAGGAAACACACTTTCGTAAAGTGTTGGGCCTCAGCCTCGGGTTTCTGGTTTCAGGGCTCGTCCCCTAGGGTCAAGTGTGTTTTGATTTGATTTGATTTGATTTGATTAATTCATGCTTGCAGTGGAGCCAAGGCCCCACTGAAAAACTGCAGAACTTACATGACAAGAGATAATTCATACATGACCAAAAATATTAGCAGCGTACACAACAATTTTAAGGTAAAAAATATTTCAAGGCGGCAAAGCAAGGGCAGGTAGCAGTCATGGTAGCCATGCTGTGTTTTTTGTGGGTCTAGATACTGTCATTGTACAGCCTAATTGCAGTATGAAGGGTTGAGTTGCATCATTCTGTGATTCATCCTTGTAGTTCCAATAGGTAGATGAAAGACTCTGCTCTCAGGTAACACACCCACAAGCACGCATGCATGCACACACACAAGGACAGAAATAAACACACACACACACACACACACACACACACAGTATGATGATATAGCTCACACACACTTCCTGCTGGGCTGCTGAGGTGCATCGTGGGATAGCTCTGTGTTTGTTATGTTTGTGAGTAGCTCTGTTTTTCAACCCAAATGGAACAGGATCTCACAGACAGACAGACGACTGAAAGGGTTTTTTATATGAATACACACATATAATACACACACACCCACACACACACACACACACTCATACACACACCATTTCCCACAGTCTAACCCAATCCTACGTTAAACCTGTTAATGCTGTTAATATTATTTGTGTATGCTGCTGGGTAGCCGTAAGTAAAGATCATCGACAGCTGCAGGGGACTGATCCATTGATCTTCTGGAAGAAGAATTTTAATTCAACTATTCATGGTGTGTGTAGATATTAACATTAAACACACACACCTTCATCCCCACTGATCCTCAATAAAGGAAAAACAGAGACCAGTAAATATTTCTGCTCTGAGTCTGACCCCCACCCACCTCACACACACACACACACACACACACACACACACATTCGCCTCTGAAGCCCCCTGCCTCATTCATTACCCCCTGATTCAAACATACAACAAGGACAGGAAATTAATTTCACTGACCCCCACCCTTCCCTTCCCTACACACACACACACACACACTCACTCTCTCTCTCACACACACACACACACACACACACACACACACACACAGGATGCTCACACTAACCAATTCATAATTTATGATGTGTATGTGCTGAGTGTGCATGTAAGTGTGTGTGTGTAAATCAACGGCACAGTAAAGGACTGTGTGTGTGTGTGTGTGTGTGCGTGTGTGTGCGTGTTTGCGAGCGTGCATGCGTGCAAGAGTGTGTTTTTGTGTGTGTGTGACACATCACTCTGTTCTCACTGGTGTCTATATAACGTCTGCTCTGGAGTGACAGGGGAGGGCAGGGGGAATGCCCCAGGGGTGAGTGGAGCAAGAAGGGAGCAACCAGCTGGGTTGAGAGGCAGTATGCGTGTGTGTGTGTGTGTGTGTTCATGTGTGTGTGTGTGTGTGTGTGTGTGTGTGTGTGTGTGTGTGTGTGCGTGCCTGTATGACGAGGAGGGGGGTCTGATCTAATTAAGTACCCCAAGAGAGATGACTTCATCCTGAATCCCCCTCCCACCCGCCCCTACTCCTTCCCTTCAGCGGTGCCCTCCCACCCCCCCTACACATATCAAATATGCGCACACACACACACACACACACACACACGACAGAATGTATTCTGACCAATTTAGCTGCCATTGCGACCCCCTGGCTCTCGACAGACAGCAGACAGAGAGGTAATTCAATCGGCTATACCCTGCAGCAGAGCTATACTATACTCCACGCACACACACACACACACACACACACACAATTCCTCCAAGGTACACCATCATGTACAGAATGATGTCATGTGACCTGACTGAGTCATACAGCTCACACACACACACACACACACACACACACACACACACTTTACAAGCCAGACAACACAAAGGAGAATGGTCTTAACATAACAGCCCTGGCATTCCATTCATTCCCTAACCCACCTGCAATGGTGTAATGTATAGTAACACAATAACATCTCATAAGAGAGTGTAATACCCAACCTAGCTAACACCACACACAGGAACATTATTGCTATTCATCTATCATCCAGAATACAGGTCTCAGTGACAAAGACATGGCCATAGTGTATGGAGAGGAGCAGCAGGAGAACCCTAAGCCAGGCATCTATAACACAGGCTAGGCATCTATAACACAAGCTAGGCATCTATAACACAGGCTAGGCATCTATAACACAGGCTAGGCATCTATAACACAAGCTAGGCATCTATAACACAGGGTTGGCATCTATAACACAGGTTAGGCATCTATAACATAGGCTAAGCATCTATAACACAGGTTAGGCATCTATAACACAAGCTAAGCATCTATAACACAAGCTAGGCATCTATAACACAGGGTTGGCATCTATAACACAGGTTAGGCATCTATAACACAGGGTTGGCATCTATAACACAGGTTAGGCATCTATAACACAAGCTAGGCATCTATAACACAGGCTAGGCATCTATAACACAGGCTAGGCATCTATAACACAAGCTAGGCATCTATAACACAGGGTTGGCATCTATAACATAGGCTAAGCAACTATAACACAGGTTAGGCATCTATAACACAAGCTAAGCATCTATAACACAGGTTAGGCATCTATAACACAAGCTAAGCATCTATAACACAGGCTAGGCATCTATAACACAGGCTAAGCATCTATAACACAGGTTAGGCATCTATAACACAAGCTAAGCATCTATAACACAAGCTAAGCATCTATAACACAGGTTAGGCATCTATAACACAAGCTAAGCATCTATAACACAAGCTAAGCATCTATAACACAGGGTAGGCATCTATAACACAAGCTAAGCATCTATAACACAAGCTAGGCATCTATAACACAGGGTAGGCATCTATAACACAGGGTAGGCATCTATAACACAGGCTAGGCATCTATAACACAAGCTGGGCATCTATAACACAGGTTAAGCATTTATAGGCTAGGCATCTATAACACAGGTTAGGCCTCTATAACACAGGCTAGGTATCTTTAACACAAGCTAGGCATCTTTAACACAGGCTAGGCATCTTTAACACAAGCTAGGCATCTATAACACAGGCTATGTTATGCACACCTTGAAACTGGAAAAGCCAAATGTGGTGGAACCCCAGAGAAACAGAGACAGAGGCCAGGAGAATATATAATGATTTATTATAGATGATATAAACAAAGAAATAGGCCCTACACTAACTAGTGGAAAAATAAACATAAAGTGTGATGCAGGCGATAGTTATGGGGTGTGTAATTATACTATGTGTGTGTGTGTGTATGAGGTCAGGGGTGTTGTATTATGTGCTGCGATACTACCCTAGTGAGCAAAGTCCGAGATCCTTTTCGGGCCAGGGAGAGTGATCCATGAGAGAGTAGTCCAGGGGTCGAGCCAGGGAGGGAAATCCAGATGAGAGTAGTCAGAGGGGGTCCATACAGAAAGTTATGTCCAAGCGCTGGATCTCCGTCTGCAGCAGGGTTAAGTAGGCGGCTGTCCAGGTGGTGATTGGGACAGCTGGGCTGAAACGTAATAGCCCACACCTGCTGCAAACAGAGCCAGAGATCCGGCCCACTCAATCCGGCCGGGAGGGGGCGCCAGAACGAGGCTCACGGGGGCGTGTCGGATTAGGAGGCACAACAGTACCCCCTTCCTCAGGGGAGGCACCGGACGACGGACCCAGGGCCCCGGGGTTGGCTCGGTAGAAATCCTCCAATAAGGACGGGTCGGCGAGATAGGACGCAGGCACCCAAGTCCGGTCCTCGGGCCCGTAGCCAACCCAGTCCACTAGGTATTGAAACCCGCGACCCCGGCGGCGGACCTCCAGTAGTTTGTTTACCGTCCATACCGGGTCCCCATCATCCAGGACACGGGGCGGCGGCGGAGCCGGGCTGGGGGAAGACAAAGGGCTGGCGGCCACAGGTTTAAGCTGGGAGACATGGAACACCGGGTGTATTTTGAGGGAGGGAGGAAGGGTCAAACGTACCGCCGTGGGGTTGACGATACGGTCCACGGGATAGGGACCAACGTACCGGGGGTTGAGTTTCCGGGTGGAGGTTTGGGAGGTCTGGAGGGGCAGGTCCCGGGCCAACAGCCAAACCTTCTGACCTGGCTGGTAGTCAGGGGCCGGCACCCTCCGCCGGTTCGCGCTTCGCCGGGCGCGCTCGGTGGCGCGGAGCAACGCCGCCCTGGCGGTCCTCCACACGTTGCGACACCGGCGGAGATGGGCCCTGGTGGTTGGGACCGCCACCTCCAGCTCCTGTTGGGGAAACAGAGGGGGTTGGTAACCCAGGGAACATTCGAATGGGGACATACCAGTGGCGGCGCTCTCCATAGTGTTGAGGGAGTACTCCACCCACGGCAGGTATTTCGCCCAGGAGGAGGGATTGTGGGCGGAGACACATCGGAGAGCGGCTTCCAGAGCCTGGTTGGCCCGCTCGGCCTGCCCATTGGACTGAGGGTGGTACCCGGAGGTGAGACTGGTGGTGGCCCCAATGCCTCTGCAGAAGGCCCGCCAGACCTTGGAGACGAACTGGGGACCCCGGTCAGAAACCACATCCGAGGGGATCCCGTGGAGGCGTACGACGTGGAGAGTTAGGAGGTCCGCCGTCTCGGCCGCTGTGGGCAGTTTCGGGAGGGGAACGAAGTGGACCGCCTTGGAGAACCGGTCCACGATGGTGAGAATGGTGTCGCACCCCTGGGAGACAGGGAGCCCAGTAACAAAGTCCACGGCGATGTGCGACCACGGTCGGCTGGGCACCGGGAGAGGCTGCAGGAGACCCGCAGGAGGCCGATGGGAGGCCTTACTACGGGCGCACACCGTACAGGCGGCCACAAACTCCCTGGTGTCCCCCCTGAGATTGGGCCACCAGAACCTCCTCCCGATGAATGCCGCCGTCCGCCGCTCGCCGGGGTGGCAAGCGAAGCAGCTGGAGTGGCCCCACTCCAACACCCTGGCTCGGACAGCTGTAGGCACAAACAAACGGTTAGGGGGTCCGGTCCTAGGGTCTGGTTCGGCCCGCTGAGCCTGTCTCACCAAAGCCTCGACGGGCCAGGTTACGAACCCCACCACCCGGGACGGGGACAGGATGGTATCTCCCCCCTCAGCGACACCCGAATCCGCCTTGGGGAACTGGCGGGAGAGAGCATCAGCTTTGACGTTCTTGGAGCCGGGACGGTAGGTAAGGGTGAAGTCGAAACGACTAAAAAAAAGAGCCCAGCGAGCTTGTCGAGAGTTGAGCCTCTTGGCGGACCCAAGGTAAGTGAGGTTCCTATGGTCAGACCACACCAGGAACGGTAGTTTAGCTCCCTCCAGCCAGTGTCTCCACTCCCTCAGGGCCTCGTGAACCGCCAGCAGCTCCTTGTTGCCCACGTCGTAATTTTGGGCCGCGGGTTCGTAGCGCCGAGAGAAGTAGGCGCAAGGGTGTATCTTCTGGTCCTCCCCCGACCGTTGAGAGAGGACCCCCCCGATCCCCGTGTCCGAAGCATCTACCTCTACGATGAACTGTCTCTCGGGGTCGGGGTGGATCAGCACTGGCGCGGAGGAGAACAGGTGTTTTAGTGTGCCGAAAGCGGTCTCAGCAGCGGCGGTCCAGCAGAAGGGCCGTGAGGTGGAGGTAAGCGCAGTGAGCGGCGCTGCGACCTGGCTGAACCCTTTAATGAACCGCCTCACAAATCCCGCGAACCCCAGGAAGCGTCTAAGTTGGGTCCGGTCCGTGGGCTGAGGCCACTCCACGACGGCCTTGACCTTGGCAGGGTCCGCCCGCATCTGTCCGTCCTCCACCACATTACCCAGGTAGGTGACCGAGCTGGTGTGGAAAACGCACTTCTCCCCCTTCACGAATAAGCGGTTCTCCAGGAGCCTCTGCAGGACTAGCCGGACGTGCTGGTGGTGCTCCTCCACGGACCGAGAAAAAATAAGAATGTCGTCAAGGTACACAACAACAAAAATGTTTAACATGTCCCGAAGGACATCGTTGACCAGGGCCTGGAAAATAGCAGGGGCATTAGATAGACCAAAAGGCATGACGCGGTATTCAAAATGGCCGAGGTGGGTGTTAAACCCGGTCTTCCACTCGTCCCCCTCCCTGATGCGGACTAGATGGTAGGCGTTACGTAGGTCCAGCTTGGTGAATACCTTGGCATGGGTGAGGGGTTCGAAGGTGGAGCTAATGAGGGGAAGGGGATAACGGTTCTTTACAGAAATGTCATTCAGAGCCCGAAAATCAATGCAAGGTCTGAGCCCACCGTCCTTCTTGGATACGAAGAAGAATCCAGCCGCGAGGGGAGAGGAGGAGGGCTGGATGATACCAGAGTTGATGGACTCCGTAATGTAGTTACGCATCGCCTCCTTTTCAGGGAGTGAGAGGCTGTAAAGTCTACCTTTAGGAAGGGTGGCACCAGGCAGGAGGTCTATAGGACAGTCATACGGGCGATGGGGTGGAAGGGAGAGTGCCTCGTCCTTGCTGAACACCTGGGCTAGGTCGTGGTAGATGTGAGGAACCCCGGTGAGGTCAGGCGGAGTGATCTTAGACTTGGGGTCGCTAGAGGGAGACAGGGCGGAGCGAAGGCAGGAGGCATAACACGTACCTCTCCAGCCTAGGATCTGGCCCGAAGCCCAGGAGATGTGAGGTTCATGTCTCTCGAGCCAGGGTCTACCCAGCACCAGGGGAGACGTGGGGATCTGAAGGACAAAGAACCGGATCTCCTCGGTATGATTCCCGGAGATCGTAAGAGATATAAGCCCAGTGGTGTGGGTGATAGTTCCTAGGGAACGGCCATCAATGGCCCTAGGCATGATGGGGCGGTCTAGAAGGACTAGGGGGATGCCCGCCTGGTGGACTAAGTTTTCATCGATTAGACAACCATCAGCCCCGGAGTCGATGAGGGCGCTGACAGACAGGGTGTCCTTCCCCCAGGTGAGAGTGGCAGGGAATAGGCGACTGGGGGTGACCTGGGGCTGAGAGAGAGAGGTGTTGCTCACCAGTATGCCCCCTACTGGTGAGCTGGGTCTTTTGGCCGGACAGGACACGCCCGGATGATGTGCCCCTCCTTGCCGCAGTACAGGCACTGCTTGTTGAGAAGCCTCCGTTCTCGCTCCTCTCGCGAGAGCCGAGAGCGGCCGATCTCCATGGGCTCCCCAGCCCCGGAAGTAGCCACGAGAGGAGGCAGCATGGGCAGAGAAGGGGGCGGGGTCGTTCCGGCGCGATAGGTAGTGGGGCGCGTGACAGCTCGCTGGACGCGGTCGGTGCGTCGTACCTGGAGGCGTGCATCCATCCTAAGGGCCAGGGTAATCAGCTCATTAAGGGTGCCGGGATCGTCGCGCACCAACAGGTCCTTGATGGAATCATGTAACCCCTTGTGGAAAAGGCTGAGGAGGGCTCCGTCATTCCAGCCTGTCTCCGTGGCTAGAGTACGGAACTCGACCATGTACTCGGCTACAGAGCGGGAACCCTGGGAGATGGCTAACAAGCGGCCGGTTACATCCTGCCCGTCCTGGGGGTGGTCGAACACGAACCGGAACTCCGCTTTAAACAGGGGGTAATCCGTGGAGTATCTTGAACTGCTCCCGACAGCGGCTATGGCCCATTTGAGCGCTTCGTCAGCGAGTAGAGACATGATAAACGCTACCTTGGCCCCGTCGGAGGAGTACTTGGAAGGCTGGTGCGTAAATACTAATTCGCACTGGGTCAGAAAACCCCGACAACAATCAAAGTCACCATGGAATGGAGCGGGGCTGACTAACCTGGGTTCCCAGTGAGCGACAGGAGGATAGAGCGAAACGGGGTTCACAGGATCGACCGGGGGATTAGTCATCTGCCCAGATATGGAACTCGTGTCAGGGGGTGGTCTGCTGCCAGCGGCGATGAGGTCCAGAGAACGCTGGATGGAGGCGAGAGACCCGGACAGGGCGTCCATCTTCGTCTCGAGACTATTTACAGCCCCGACGGTGGCACGGGTGGTATTCTCCAGTACGGCTATCTGGCCTTGGACCGTGGGGAAGGCCTTCTGGAGCTCGGCCTGCAGACTGGTAAGTTGCGTAGCATGGCTATTTACCTCTCTGCGTAAATCTACGACTAATGGGAGAACCCCAATACCCGGGGAACCACCCTTGTTCTCTGGAGTTCCACCTTGGCTCATAATGGCTTGGACATACTGTTTTGCACACCTTGAAACTGGAAAAGCCAAATGTGGTGGAACCCAGTGGTGTGCCGTCAGGGCCAGCAAGGCCTTCTCTGCTGGCCTAAACATCATCAGAATATACATTTTATTTAATATATTTTTTCCACAAATATGTATTAATGATTCCCCATAGTCTATTCTCTTCATTTCATAGCTTTCCTCTTGGTTGCGCTGCTTCCAGTCTCCAATTGAGATTTGGAGGGCTGGCCTTTATGTTAGAGCTTTTATCCAATCAAAATGTGTTGCTAGGGGGCTCCCAAATCTGCCCGCCTTCACAACAGACGGTGCCGCGAATTCCACCTGTAACTTAACGTTGGAACGAGAAAACCTGTGGCGTTCCTAGTAAACCTACGTAGATGCGAGCAAAATCAACAACGGCGCCTGCTGGAAGGCTCAATCTGATGTCAGCACCCAGCACGTCTTTTGATTGGATACGCACTATTGAGATGCGTAGCAAGGTAATTTGCGTATCTTTATACCGTCTGCAATCAGCTACAATGGCGGAAGGGGGAGAAGAGGCAGATGTGGTGGCAGATCTTAAAACAACGCCATTTTCTAGAAGAACTTTCCAGGAAAAGATAGACATTATCAGAGAACGGCCAACCCCGACTCTTGCGAGCCTTTCTCAGCGGGGAAAAGGGTTTGTCCGGCACTTTCAGATCGCTAACTACGAGCGGTACCCCTGGCTCACAGGCTCCGAAAGGCACTGCAAATTGTACTGCTGGCAATGCCTGCTATTTGCAACAGATCGATCGGGTGTTTGGAGCCACACTGGTTTTGCAAACTTGAGTTGTCTAACCAAGGGAGCAACGAGACACCAAAGCACGGCTGGGCACTTACAAGCAACGGTGCTTTTGAACACCTTTGGGGACACTCGAGTGGATTTACAGCTCAACAGACTGTACAACAGAGTAATTGAAGTATTCCTGAGGAAAGAAAGGAGGATGGATTTTGTTTTCAAATGAAGTTGTTTTGGTGAGTACAAAGCATTTTATTTTTTATTTTATTTGTATATATTTTTGTCATTTTATTTCGTTATTTCATTTTATTTTCGTTTCAATATTAACGAATTAATATATAGGTAATTAAAATTCATTTTATTTTCGTTTCAATATTAACGAATTAATATATAGGTAATTAAAATGACAAATATAGGCTTATAAAATAAATGTTTGATGCGTCTGTTGCAGGTTGCAAGAGATGTGGAGATTACGTGGGTGGCGCACGTGAATCAGCTGTGCAGTAAAAGTACTCAAGGAGACTTGTTGAATTGTTTTGTCACGTTTCTTGACGATAAAAGTGCCTTTTATTTAAAAGTTTTGACAGTATCCAAGCGAAGCGATCTTAAAGATCACACTCTTCATTGTAAATGCGGATTTATTGATTAAAAATGCTTCGGAAATATTAATATAACTCTGTTGTACTTGTCTGATTATGTTAAGGTGATGCAACGCCCGGTTATACTGTGTTTCTGTCTAGTTTCTAGAGCCATGGCGTCATAATGATGGTATTAAGAGGTAGAATAATTCAGGTAGGACTGTGTCGGACATCACTGAAGGCCTAGGTGTGAAATGCACCGCCCGCCACTGGTGGAACCCCAGAGAAACAGAGACAGAGGCCAGGAGAATATATAATGATTTATTATAGATGATATAAACAAAGAAATAGGCCCTACACTAACTAGTGGAAAAATAAACATAAAGTGTGATGCAGGCGATAGTTATGGGGTGTGTAATTATACTATGTGTGTGTGTGTGTATGAGGTCAGGGGTGTTGTATTATGTGCTGCGATACTACCCTAGTGAGCAAAGTCCGAGATCCTTTTCGGGCCAGGGAGAGTGATCCATGAGAGAGTAGTCCAGGGGTCGAGCCAGGGAGGGAAATCCAGATGAGAGTAGTCAGAGGGGGTCCATACAGAAAGTTATGTCCAAGCGCTGGATCTCCGTCTGCAGCAGGGTTAAGTAGGCGGCTGTCCAGGTGGTGATTGGGACAGCTGGGCTGAAACGTAATAGCCCACACCTGCTGCAAACAGAGCCAGAGATCCGGCCCACTCAATCCGGCCGGGAGGGGGCGCCAGAACGAGGCTCACGGGGGCGTGTCGGATTAGGAGGCACAACAGGCTAGGCATCTATAACACAGGCTAGGCATCTATAACATAGGCTAGGCATCTATAATACAGGTTAGGCATCTATAATACAGGCTAAGCATCTATAACATAGGTTAGGTATCTATAATACAGGCTAGGCATCTATAATACAGGTTAGGCATCTATAATACAGGCTAAGCATCTATAGGGTTGCCAACCCTTCTGATTCGGCTAGAGAGACTTCTGATTGTCTACATGAAATCCACATTGTGTGTTTTGTGTTAATACTCATTAGGCCTTCATCAATGGCGCTGTTCTCTTCGACAGACTCTTCCTATCAAATTAAGACTAATCCTAATCACAACAGATTAAATGACCCTGCTCACTCTAATGACCAGATTAAACAGACCCCATAGACACACCATGCTGTTATATACACACATGCATACACACACACACACACACACACACACGCACAAAATAAAAGGACGATCACATTTTAAGGGGACACTTTTTTTCTACGTTCTGTAGTCAAAAAGATAAGACCATTTACATTTACCCCCAACCGAATGATGTCACTGGGGGTAAAAAAAAAAAAGAAAGAAAAAAAAGAATACAGCCACAAACATATAAACATTCTCCCCCTGGCAGGAAACTCACTGTAGTGTCTCAAAATAAGGATGTTTTATTTTTTTGAACCCCAATGACATCATAGGGTATCATTTAGTTTAGACCTTTTCCTGAACCCTCTTGAACACTTTTCTTGACTACTGAACACAGAAAATGGCCTTATGGTGCTGGAGGTAATGAATGTGATCCCTTTCAGAGAGAGAAACAGAATGAAGGATGACCCTCTACAGGATGTGTGTGACAGGATGTGTGTGGGGTCTGACAACTCTAGGACAGATGGACAACACACTTAATTATATTAAACACACTGTACTGTAAACAGCACACAGAGGATTCACACACACACACGCAAACACACATGCGTGCACACACACACACACACACATGCGCGCGCACACACACACACACACACACACACACACACACACACACACACACACACACACAGTCTGTCAGATGGCAGGTATGCTAGTGTGTGTGTGCGTTTGTGCATGTGTGTGTGTGTGTGTGTGTGCATGTACATGTGCACACACACGTTAGTTAGTTAGTTAGGTGTGTGTGTGCCCATCAGTGTTAACAGTTAAACTAATGCAGTGACACATTGAACAAAAGGCCAGCTGTCATTCCAGAGGCTCAATCACATTTGAATATTCCCATCCACAGCGAGCGGGGTAGAAGCATTGTGTATGTACATCAGATAAAGGTGCGTTGCAGCCATCTGAAATTGTTTCCTTTCTTCATCTCCTCTCCATCATCTGTGTAGACAGCAGCAGGCAATGGTTGGAGGCCTAATCTCACCAGCAAAGCTCTCTCCCAGAAAGGAGTAGAGGAAAGGAATCCTCTTCAGATTATTTAGATGCTCAATCGGATCTGAACAGATAACCGTGCTTTTCGTTTGTTACCAAACCGTGCTCTATGTTTGTAGATGCTTTTGGGTCACGGCTAAATAGCAGATTATGGCCAATACACTAGTTTCAGTTTTAGCGATACATGCGATATAATATATAGCGTCACCTAGAGTTGAGCTGGAGTACAGCAGCAAATAAATGTGTCAGTGTTGTTGTACTACTGTAAGAATCCACATGGTGGCGCTAACACATCATGAAGCTTTAATAGCGTCCTACTCGCAGACGCACCTCACCTGCATATATAAAATAGGTTAGGCGGCATATCTACATTAAACATATTGGCAATGATGTTCATACACTATTGGCAGTGATGTTCATTTGTTTTTCTTCGTCAGGTTGTTATGACAGTCGTTGTGTTCAAAGGGCGTGTCGTGACTCTCAGCCCGAGGACCCGCCTCTGCCTCTGTCTGACTGGCTGCTTTTCTCCCCATCTGGAGAATCTCACGTCCTGATTGGATGATACACGCGTCTTTCAACTTTGACAGGAATTCCTGAGATGTGTTTTCAGAAATGAAACTATCGCCTCTCTGACTCATAAGGAGACGCGAAAACAAAACTAATAAGAAGCTCTTTAAATATTTGTGTTACGACCAGACTGCCGAAAAAAAAAACGCCAAAGGTAAGAATGGTACTCGATAGGATTTGAAGAGTGGCATAATAATAGCGAGATCAGCTCTTTTTTGGCAGTAAAAGATAACATCGAATCGCTCCTGTTGTCTTCGTTGATGTATCATAAATAGACTGTGTTATTATGGTTCATAGTTTACCAATAGTCATATTACTGCACAGATTCAAAGGGAATCACACACATGGGTTGTGGCAGCATGTTTATTGATAGGGACCGCATCAGCAGCTCATACTACTGTCTTCACTGTTCATAATGGATGTTTCGAGCCTGTGCCGTGCCTCGCAGACGAGGGCGTGAACGAGACCCGTGTTAAGTAAACCTACTCAATGTCATAAGGTTTTCTTTACTTCTTCTGGACGTCGTAGGTTGGAATGTCCAAAGAGAAGCCAACCCCGACCGTGAGAGGACTGGACATGGGATGGAGGTGAGCATTTATTCTGGCAGTGTCTTGTCTAATGTCTGGAGAGTGGTAGCCTGGCCGTCGCCGTAGCTCAAAAAGCCAATCTTGATTTAAGTGGCAATATTATTCTATACCAGTATTGGTACTGTAAGAGGCCCAGGGCAGGGGGGTATTCCACCAACGTCGCTAAAAGGACAATCTAGTCTTATTTTGATAAATCCCGCGAGATTATTTTTTTTAAATCCAGCTTTATTTTGATAAATCTCGCGAGATTTATAAAAATAAGCCTGGAATTTCCTTTAGGGACGTTGATGGAATACTCCCCTGGAGAGATTTCGCAACACGGCCGAGAGCCAACTCGGCAGGCCCATGTGTGTTTACTTAGGCGAGCATGATTTACGCAAATGGCCAAAGGAGCGCAATTGCTATTTGCTATTCAACTGCCGTCGAATTAAATTCAATTGAACTGTGTTGGTGGTAGGCCAGTGTAGCTGTCTTGTCAACCGTCGTAACCAGAATAGAGCGACTTCGAGTCGTGTGTGTTACGAATCTAATCCACCTGTCACTTCTCTGTTTAAACGGTAACACCCTGTAGTGAATGTGTGACTGAGTTGATGATTAACATTAATTCATAATGCCATAGGGCCTAGATATGGGCTGTATCTTGATGGCTTAATGTGACTTCTGTTCCTCCTCCGACTTCATATCATGTCACAGAGTCAGTGAAAATAATACAGTAGGTTTAAGTTGGATGCCTACTGGGAATGATAATCATATTTGGAATGATCACCATGTGAGGCAGTTGTTAGCCACATATTACAGATGGAATGTTTACAGTCACTGATGGGTGACTGACACACCATGTCTCTGTGTGTGTGTGTGTGTGTGTGTGTGTGTGTGTGTGTGTGTGTGTGTGTGTGTGTGTGTGTGTGTGTGTGTGCGTGCGTATGTGCATAATAAGTGTGTTTCAGTTTGAAAGGGTATGTGTGTGTGTGTGTGTGTGTGTGCCACAGTTATAATTAATTCTTTTATTATTATTTATTTTTTAGGATAAAAACCTTTTTTTTTTATCAAAAAATATTTTTTATAATATTATTTACCATCTCAGCTTATCTTATCTTACTACAACAACATTACTTGTACTGAACATAACATATAAATAATAATTCAACGCATAAGTTCAGTCCATTCAAAGTGGACGAGGGGTCAAGCTGTCAATCAGAGGGTGAGGGATGCAAAACTCAGACACAGGAAGTCCATCTCCTCAGCCAAATCTGGATCCTCTGAAATGGCTTCCTGTTTCTGCCTTTTCCTTGGAGTCTCCACCTCCACCTCCTTCATAACTCTGGCCTTCCTCTTCTTCAGCAATGCCACTGAACGGATGAGGGCCTCTCTATCTCTCTGGTGGTCACTCAAAGCCCTGGACATCATTCCCTTGTAGATGTGGATCAGACGTCCCTTATCCTGCTCAGACAGGTTGCGGTCGTACATGATCTCGTAGCAGTGGTACTGGAGGACGGTCATGTTGTATCTGAACCGCTGCTCCCAGCAGGTGTACCAGGCGGCTGTCTGCACAAGTGTGTGAGGCTGAGGAGAGGGAGGCTGGAGAAAACAGAAATACATTTTGGGGAATAATCCTTGTTACAGAGTAATTCTTAATTGGCGCACAGTTTTACAAATACTTTTTTTGGTCACAAATACTGTTTTACAAATACTATAGAATAGGTTAGACTCCAGCGGTTCCCAACCTATGGGCCGCGGAGAGTACTGCAAGTGGGCCGCCAAATCATGGGCAAAAAAATGGTTTTATTGACGTTTTTTTGTTACAAAAACGTTTTAATTTTAAAAAGATAAAAAATCTTGGATTGAACAGCCTTGGTCGTATTGTGTGTGGTGTGCGCCGATATTTCCATCCGAAAAGAAGAAGTCAGCTCGCTTCTTGATTGGCTACATTCCATCCCGGACTCGCGAACAGGGTTGCCAGAAGGGATCGACATTTTCCACCCTAACCACAGTCTAAAACCGCTAATTCCACCCAAAAAACCCGAGCCCATCTGGCAACCCTAGTCGGGAGTCGAGAGTTGCCCACACACATAAGGATGTTTGGTTGTTGAACACATACAACATTTACGATCTTGGTATTTGATCACCTGCTATATAAAACATCGCTGCTCGGCTTTAATGGTTTAACCGTTTTTTTTTTTTTTTTTTTGCCACGTCGTTGTTTTGAGCGCTCATGCGTGCACGCGAAAAAGAAATCGCGCGAGCAACCAAACATTTTCCAAATATTCTTCATGAGTAGATTTGTTTGATTGTGATGTAATCATTTTCAATTGATTATACTGTATATTTTTCATTTATATTGATAATAGATAGATATCAATATTATATATATATAAAGTAAAACAAAAGTCAGTAAAAAACCAACAAAAATATATAGATTTAAAAATATGGGTTTTGAGTGCCCGTTTGAAGGAGGAGAGCATGCCGGATTGATGTTGTTTGGGAGAGTGTTCCAAAGAGTGGGGCTGCAGTGGAGAAAGCCTGGTCAGGTCAACAAGGGACAAGGTTGGCATCAGCTAGTAGTCAGGAGGGCAGAGGTAGGAGAGGTAGGGTAGGAGACTGTGGGTAGGGGTGTGCTGGAGGGCAGAGGTAGGAGACTGTGGGTAGCAGGGCTCTACGCTAACCTTTTTCACTAGGAGCACATGTGCTCCTAAATGACAAATTTTAGGGGCACACAAAGAAATTTAGGAGCACAGTGAAAATGTTTATAATAACACATTTTTATTAGTGATTTTGCCATTTTTGCACCAAAATCACACATTGGCCCATGCCTACAGCCCTACTAGACGCAGAGGACCATATATTTTTTGACGACTACTACTACTACTACTACTACTACTACTACTACTACTACTACTACTACTACTACTACTACTACTACTACTACTACTGATGTCTATCTAACAAGCCCAGGAAGGAGGAAGTGATAGTTCCTTAGTTCATTTCTACATTACTACATGGGGTTGGTTCATTCAACTATCATACCAGTCTACTGTAAGTAAGCCTACTGTAACAAGAACAGTAACAGTGTTTGAGTCTGAGCCCAACCCAGGGAGGAGGAGGAACTCACACATTCTACTGTCTAATAGAATAGAATAGAGCAGCTAGATACTGATTATGAGTAGGGAGGTTGTTCATCACAAGAACCTGATTAGACTAGATACTGTGGATGATCATAGTTTGTTAGCATAGCTTTGGGATCACACACACACACACACACACACACACACACACACACACACACACACACACACACACACAGTCACACACACACACAGTCACACACAGTCACACACACACACACACACACACAGTCACACACACACACACACACGCACGCACACGCACACGCACATGCACACACACACACACACACACACACACACACACACACACACACATCTCTTACCCATTCACAAGGAGATGTCTCATCGTGTCCTATGCTGTCCCAGGCAGTGAGACCTGTCTCACACATCTCTCTGAGGTAGTCCGCGCCGAGAGACAGTTTTGCTGACGAGGAGGCGACAAAAAAAAAGACCTATATGTCTTTAAACTCTAGCCATGGGAAGATTTTCAGCCACTTCGGAATAAATCTATATGTTTTCCCTCCGCCGGCTGCAATGGACGCTGGGGTGTCATCTTCGCTAGTAACGTTAGGCCTACTAACGTTGTTCTCAGCCTCACTGTCGCTACTAGCCGTCTCATCCCCATCTCTCTCGTTAGTTGAACCAGCTTGCGAATTACTTGGGCCCTCACCGGATTCCTCTTTTTCTTTGTTTCTTTGACTCGCAAAATACAAATGAATGGGCTTCATTTTCTTCATTTTGAGTCAAACTTTCGATAGCGCAGCCGTGTTCTTCTCAGGGAAAGTTCACACCACACGTTATCACAGAGAGCTGTACTGTGGTTGGCGGAATCGGATTGTGGCTTGTGGAATGTGGGACTTGTAGTTTAAAAAATATATATATTGTAGTGTAGTGACCGCTCGTTAGCGAGCAAAGTATTCAGAATTCACGGAGTGTGTTGACTCAATCACCCAGGCTGCTTAGCGGGTGATATGATGGGATATAAGTGGGACAGAGATGAATGAATGTTGTTGTTGTCAGTACGCATGCAGAGAGTGAGAAAGCTGAAATCTTTCACTCGTGAATTATTTTCCCGGTTCGCGCAGATTTATTTTTAGAATAAAAATAAATAAATAATAATACTAATAAAAATAAAATAAAAATCTGTACTCGCACAGTGTGCTCGTGAATTTATTTCTCTAGTCGCACAGATTTATTTTTAGTCGCAATTGCGAGTGAAATGGTCGCACTGTAGAGCCCTGGGTAGGGGTGTGCTGGAGGAGGTCAGAGAGGTAGGAGACTGTGGGTAGGTGTGTGCTGGAGGAGGTCAGAGAGGTAGGAGGGTGCCATGCTGTTGAGGGTTTTGTAGGTGGTGAGGAGAAATTGCAGTGATTGATAGATAGATTGATATTGTGTGTGTGTGTGTGTGTGTGTGTGTGTGTGTCTGTGTGTGTGTGTGTCTGTCTCTCTCTCTCTCTGTCTCCAGTCTGTAGCCAGGGACCTAGTTGCCTGGGGTTACTGAAGCTGTTGTTGCCATGGCACACTTTGACACAGAGTACCAGCGTCTAGAGGCGTCCTACAGTGACTCACCACCAGGAGAGGAGAACCTGCTAGTGCACGTGCCCGAAGGAGCCAAATGTAAGACACATACACACACACACACACACACACACACACACACACACACACACACACACACACACACACACATACCCTCTTTACACACAAACACTGATAAATCACACAGATATACTTACTGTAAATTTACTGTACATGTTGTTAATGTGTAATATGTTGTTGTTGTTGTTGTTGTTGTTGTTGTTATTTACAGCCCAATGGCACCACATAGAAAACCTGGACCTGTTCTTCCAGAGAATATCCTTTTTCTCACCCCAATGGGACATCATCAGATCAAATATTCAGTTCCATATTTATCATACATTTTCTACCTGCACCATTAAATTGTGAATCCACATAGATGTGTCATGTCCCCCTCTGTCCTGTGACCCTTAACCTCTTGTACGTCTACAACCTGCACCAAAAGAACGGCTTCACCTGCATGCTGCTGGGAGAGCTGTTTGAGCTGGTGTAAGTACTCGTTGTACTCTCTCTCTCTCTCTCTCTCTCTCTCTCTCTCTCTCTCTCTCTCTCTCTCTCTCTCTCTCTCTCTCTCTCTCTCTCTCTCTCTCTCTCTCTCTCTCTCTCTCTCTCTCTCTCTCTCTCTCTCTCTCTCTCTCTCTCTCTCTGTCATACGCCTGGGATGAAACTCTCAGCTCCTCCCACTGGTTCGTGTGTCTTCTAACGTCGCTCCATAGGAACATGAGTCCAGACGACATGCAGCATCTTTATCTCTCAGCTGCAGTGTTCACTATCCTGTATTCTGTTAGTGAGAGGGGTACCTAGTGATCTCTCTCTCTCTCTCTCTCTCTCTCTCTCTCTCTTTCTCTCTTTCTGTGTGTGTGTCTCTGTCTCTTACTCGACTATGTGCGGGAGTACTTCTGTGTGTGTCTCTCTCTCTTTCTCTCCCATATTTTATGTTATGAATGTTCTCTAAACCATGTACCCCCCCTCCCACCGTAGTCAGCTGCTGTTTGTGGTGGGCTTCACGGTGTTCCTGGCTAACTGTGTGGACTATGACATCCTCTTCGCCAACAAGTTTGTGAACCACACCGACTCCTCCAAAGTCACCCTGCCGGACGCCTTCCTGCCCGTCGATGTCTGCAGTGCCCGGTAGGACATAGAAACCCTTCGTTAGCGCCGATAAACATGTTATTGATGCATTATCGATGTACATACGGTTTACAACGTTCTGGGGGTGGATGATATGAGGTTTATAATGTTAGTTGCTTATGCTTATAAGCTCTGTATTTCAACAGTACGGAGACTTACAGTAGTCTTGTTGTCGTGAGAGAAGGGAACTTGTCCTTTCATTCAGGTGGCTGAAGACATGTTGGACGAAATACTGACTAGACTCAAACATGGGAATGACATTCTTCTCTCAATCTCTCCCCCCCCGCCCCCCCAGTATCCGTGACAACGTGTTTGTGATCTTTGTGCTGGTGATCTCTGGCGTGTTCTGGTTGCACCGCCTGGTGAAGTTCATCTACAACGTCTGCTGCTACTGGGAGATCCGCTCCTTCTACGCCCACGCCCTCCGGATGAGCATGGTGAGATGGGCGACGCCGTCTTGGATCTTTGATCCAGAGGGTTTTTTTTAGACACAGTTTGGCTTCCTCTCCTTGTGTCCTTTCCTTCACCGTGACTGATCTGGCAGGACATGCCAGGTGAATGGTGGCAACCCTTCCAGTACGTTCCTCTGTTAGTGATCGTGAAGGCCCAGCGTTGAGGAGAGGAAGCCATCCTAGCGAATAACCACTAGAGAGGACTCTTTAAAAGGCATCCCCCTCCACTTCTCCCCTCTGATCCAGCGTTTGCTCCTTTGCCCTCTGCTGCCCCCTTCAGACGGAGCTGCCCTACTACACGTGGCAGGAGGTTCAGGCCAGGATTGTGGAGATCCAGAAGGAACACCAGATCTGCATTCACAAGAAAGAGCTGTCGGAACTGGACATATACCACCGCATCCTGCGCTTCAAAAACTACATGGTGTGTGTGTGTGTGTGTGTGTGTGTGTGTGTGTGTGTGTGTGCGTGTGTGTGGATGTACTCTTGTACCACCTGTCAAGCAAAAGCAACATCACAACAACCTACATCCTTCCTGTTCCTCCAGGTTGCCATGGTGAATAAGTCCCTCCTCCCAGTGCGTTTCCGAGCGCCCTTCATGGGAGACTGTGTGTTCTACACTCGTGGCCTCAAATACAACTTTGAACTCATCTTCTTCTGGGGACCAGGTTCGTTAGTTAGTTAGTTAGGTGTGTGTGTGTGTGTGTGTGTGTCAATGTGCTTGGTAAACATCTCTATTCTCTTGCCCC
>NC_137674.1:46065749-46083249 GCF_963989245.1 Nansenia antarctica | reverse complement strand
TCTCCCTCTCTCCCTCCCTCTCCTTTCACCCCCCCCGTTCTCCCTCCCTCCCCCCCCTCTCCAGTGGATGTCGGAGGGGAAGACGGAGGCGTCAGTGTACCAGCAGGCGGAGGACGGGAAGACGGAGTTGTCTCTGATGCACTTCGCCATCACCAACCCCCAATGGCAGCCGCCCCAGGAGACCACCCACTTCATCAGCCAGCTGAAGGAGAGGGTCCACCGGGAGGCCAGCGCCGCCACGGACACACACGCACTCACCTCCGTGTGTGAGTCAGAGGTACGGTGAAGGGCGCACACACTCACTCACTCACTCACTCACTCACTCACTCACTCACACACACTCACACACACTCACTCACTCACTCACTCACTCACTCACTCACTCACACATACTCACTCACACTCACTCACTCACACTCACTCACTCACACTCACTCACTCACACTCACTCACTCACTCACACACTCACTCACTCACTCACTCACACATACTCACTCACTCACTCACTCACCCACTCACTCACTCAAACACTCACTCACTCACTCACTCACTCACACACACTCACTCACTCACTCACACACACTCACTCACTCACACACACTCACTCACTCACACACACTCACTCACTCACACATACTCACTCACACTCACTCACTCACTCACACACTCACTCACTCACTCACACTCACTCACTCACTCACTCACTCACTCACACTCACTCACTCACTCACACATACTCACTCACTCACACTCACTCACTCACTCACTCACCCACTCACTCACTCAAACACTCACTCACTCACACACACTCACTCACTCACTCACACACACACACTCACTCACTCACTCACTCACACACACACACACACTCACACACCAGGGTTTCCGTTAACCGGTAATTACCGGTCTTTGTCCGGTAAAATCTATTGAAGTCCGACAAATTGAAATCTCTTCGGTCATAATGTCCGGTGAAAATAATTCCCTCTAACCACAATTTGAATACAATTCGCTAAAGTTGAATTGTCACATTCTGATTCCTTCTATATTAAAAAAGACGAATATATAGGCTATATTTCTTTTATTATTATATGATTTGACGCCGGCATGAAGATGACTCCGCGAAACAGCGGTGGCAGGGTTGCCAGATGGGATTTTACAGCCTAACCAGTCTATTACCGCTAAACCCAGTAGCCCATTCGGCGATAACCCGGCCCATCTGGCAACCCTGCTTTTAACCTGCAAACGTTGCAGCTCAAAGTGCACCATAGCGAGCGAGAGGTAAACATGGCAAGACAAAGTAAGCTTAACAATGACTTCATGAAACCAAGCTACAATGAGTCTGAGGAGAAGTCTGGCTCTAAAGAGATGGAGGTAGTGGCTCCTCCAGCCAACTGGAGGGTTCCGAGTTGAATGGAAAGAACATTTCCCCTGGCTGCGTTTAGATGGGGAAGGAAAAATGTTCTGCTCACCGTGCAAAACATCGGGGAGGAATAACGGATTCACGAGAGGAGCAACGAATATGAGAATGTCTCACTGATCACAGGCGGTGCAGTGACCACATATCGGCGGTCAGTTTGAGGCAACAACAAACCGCTATGCAAGGCCACTGTGAGCAGGCTAATGAAACGGTTAACCATAAGCTGCACTCTCAGCTACAAGTTGCATTTCACATGGCAAAAAATGGCATTGCATGTCATCAGTATGTGGGACTGACTGAGCTACTGAAAGCAGTTAAGTTCATTTAAAGCCTATTTATTTTCAAAGAGTTTTATTCTATTTTATTTTATCTGATAAAAGGCATATGAACGGAAATTAGGCTAGCCTATGTGTCACGCCAGAAGCCTACATGTAACTTCTTGCACTTTTCAATACAATGTTATACATCTAGACATTGTGGTATTTCTTTATACGTATCCCAGCCTGCCTATCAATCGTTTCTCAATAAACAGTTATGTTCTCCTCATTGTCATACTCGCGAGTCCGATTAAGATATAGAAATTACGTTGTTTTATTGATAAAAAAGGGTAAAACTGGAAAGAGAAAATAGAAAACTCACATTAATCCCAAACAATTTAACAGACTTCAGTTAACGTAATGTGGAGTCCGTTCATTGATCGATGCAGTCTGTTCAGTTCCCAGTGTGGCGCGTTCAGCGCTGGACATAATATTATGGCATAGCGCATGCGAATCATGAAAGCCTATATTATATAGCTCGCATCTAATCGTATCGGATGAGAAATAGACATTAAACGGCATATACTGTATAGGCTACACAACAGTAATCACCGCGACAAACAGCTATATTATATTTTAATATGATGACCGGAATTTCTCACGTTTGTCCGGTAAATTGAAATCTTCCCGGACACGTTGACCGGCACACATTTTTTCTAACGGAAACCCTGTCACACACACTCACTCACTCACTCACTCACACACTCACTCACACATACTCACTCACTCACTCACTCACACAAATGGCCTTAACATGACAGCTCTGGCATTCCATGATGACCTATGACAATATCTCTGGTTGAACTCTATGTCTCTCCCTCTCTCTCTCTCTTTATTTTCCTTCTCTCTCTCTCTTTATTTTCTCCCTCTCTCTTTATTTTCTCTCTCTCCCTCTCTCTCTCTCTCTCTCTCTCTCTCTCTCTCTATCTCTCTCCTAGCCGAGGAGTCTGATAGCTAACCTCCTGGCAGGCCCCCCCACGCTGGGCTCCATCCACCTGGGGAGGGACGGCTCCTTGACCAATCAGCTGCTGGCGGGCAGTAGTGACGGGGCGTCGGCCCTGCGCTCCCTCTCGCCAATCAGCAGCAGCCTTCAGCTGAGGGGCAGCTTCAGCTCCACTCACAGGCCCTCCAGACACGCCTCCTCCTCGACAGGCAGACCAATGGCAGGGTCCGGGTAGGACGTAACTCTATCCCCCTGGCCCTGTTTTGAATTCTTTCTTTTTTCTTTTCTAAGTGACATCCTTCTTTCACTCTGAGATAACCACTGACCTGATGTGAAAGGATGAGGAAATGCAATAGTGCGGTTATTTCACTAACTGCCTCTCTTTCTCTGTCTGTCTCTCTCCCTGTCCCCCACCCGTCTCTCTCCCAGGACTGACGCTCATACAGCCAGCTCAGGCAGCAGTGCCTGGGAGGGTCAGCTGACCAGCCTGGTCCTATCAGAGTACGCCTCAACGGAGATGAGCATCCATGCTCTCTACATGCACGAGGTGACCTGTCTGTCTGTCTATCTGTCTGTCTGTCAGTCAGTCATGTTTTCCTGCATAATGCCATTTCAACCTTAAAGATGGATGAAAAGTGTCTAGAGGTTAGTGGTGATTTCACCACTGGTCATCCCTCTGTTTGTTTACCAGTGTAACACTGTCTTCCTCCCACCCCCTCTCCCTCTCTCCCTCTCTCTCTTCTCTCTCTCTCTCTCTCTCTCTCTCTCTCTCTCTCTCTCTCTCTCTCTCTCTCTCGCTCTCTCTCTCCCTCTGTAGCTCCATAAGCAGCAGTCTCGTGGGGAGCTGTCTCGTCACACGTGGCACAGGCAGGAGAGTGACGAGAGCAGCGACAGCGTCCCTGACGAGGGGGCCAGAGGAGACCCCAACCCTCACCCCCGGACCTTCCCCCGCTCCCACACCTTCCCCTCCTCCGGCCCCAACCCCAACCCCAACCCCGGTCCTAGCCAGGCCTCTGCCCCCGGCGGTACTACCCCCGGCCAGGAGGGGGCTCCACTACAAAGCAGCAGCATGCGCCGCTACGGAGGGACCACAGGTACCCAGGACCACCGTGGGCAGACATGCTTTGAGAGTGTTTGATTGACTGTTGAGTTTAATTCGCTTTCCATCCCTGTTTCCCCTTCTGGTGTTGATGGATGATATGGCTGATATTGGTTAAAATGGTTGTGTGTGTGTGTGTGTGTGTCTCCTCCAGACTCTGTGGGTGCGGGGGGTAGGGTGGTGAGGTCCACCCGTGTGCCCATGGGAGGGTGGGCAGAGGAGGGGCAGGGAACCCGGCACCACGACCCAGTACCAGAGGAGGGTTCTGAGGACGAGATGCCCCCCCAAATGCACAAGGTACAGCACACACACTCTACTGTCCAACACCCTGCTCCCACACACACTCTACTGTCCAACACCCTGCTCCCACACACACTCTACTGTCCAACACCCTGCTCCCACACACACTCTACTGTCCAACACTGTGCTCCCACACACACTCTACTGTCCAACACCCTGCTCCCACACACACTCTACTGTCCAACACCCTGCTCCCACACACTCTCTACTGTCCAACACCCTGCTCCCACACACTCTACTGTCCAACACCCTGCTCCCACACACTCTCTACTGTCCAACACCCTGCTCCCACACACACTCTACTGTCCAACACCCTGCTCCCACACACTCTACTGTCCAACACCCTGCTCCCACACACACTCTACTGTCCAACACCCTGCTCCCACACACTCTCTACTGTCCAACACCCTGCTCCCACACACTCTACTGTCCAACACCCTGCTCCCACACACTCTCTACTGTCCAACACCCTGCTCCCACACACTCTCTACTGTCCAACACCCTGCTCCCACACACTCTACTGTCCAACACCCTGCTCCCACACACACTCTACTGTCCAACACCCTGCTCCCACACACTCTCTACTGTCCAACACCGTGCTCCCACACACACTCTACTGTCCAACACCGTGCTCCCACACACACTCTACTGTCCAACACCCTGCTCCCACACACTCTACTGTCCAACACTGTGCTCCGACACACTCTACTGTCCAACACCCTGCTCCGACACACTCTCTACTGTCCAACACCCTGCTCCCACACACACTCTACTGTCCAACACCGTGCTCCCACACACTCTACTGTCCAACACCCTGCTCTCACACACTCTCTACTGTCCAACACCCTGCTCCCACACACTCTCTACTGTCCAACACCCTGCTCTCACACACTCTACTGTCCAACACCCTGCTCCCACACACTCTCTACTGTCCAACACCCTGCTCCCACACTCTCTCTACTGTCCAACACCCTGCTCCCACACACTCTCTACTGTCCAACACCCTGCTCCCACACACTCTACTGTCCAACACCCTGCTCCCACACACTCTCTACTGTCCAACACCCTGCTCCCACACACTCTCTACTGTCCAACACCCTGCTCCCACACACTCTCTACTGTCCAACACCCTGCTCCCACACACACTCTACTGTCCAACACCCTGCTCCCACACACACTCTACTGTCCAACACCCTGCTCCCACACACTCTCTACTGTCCAACACCCTGCTCCCACACACTCTCTACTGTCCAACACCCTGCTCCCACACACACTCTACTGTCCAACACCCTGCTCCCACACACTCTCTACTGTCCAACACCCTGCTCCCACACACACTCTACTGTCCAACACCCTGCTCCCACACACTCTACTGTCCAACACCCTGCTCCCACACACTCTCTACTGTCCAACACCCTGCTCCCACACACACTCTACTGTCCAACACCCTGCTCCCACACACTCTACTGTCCAACACCCTGCTCCCACACACTCTCTACTGTCCAACACCCTGCTCCCACACACACTCTACTGTCCAACACCCTGCTCCCACACACACTCTACTGTCCAACACCCTGCTCCCACACACACTCTACTGTCCAACACCCTGCTCCCACACACTCTACTGTCCAACACCCTGCTCCCACACACTCTCTACTGTCCAACACCCTGCTCCCACACTCTCTACTGTCCAACACCCTGCTCCCACACACACTACTGTCCAACACCCTGCTCCCACACTCTCTCTACTGTCCAACACCCTGCTCCCACACACACTCTACTGTCCAACACCCTGCTCCCACACACTCTCTACTGTCCAACACCCTGCTCCCACACACTCTCTACTGTCCAACACCCTGCTCCCACACACTCTACTGTCCAACACCCTGCTCCCACACACACTCTACTGTCCAACACCCTGCTTCCACACACTCTACTGTCCAACACCCTGCTCCCACACACTCTACTGTCCAACACCCTGCTCCCACACACTCTACTGTCCAACACCCTGCTCCCACACACTCTACTGTCCAACACCCTGCTCCCACACACTCTCTACTGTCCAACACCCTGCTCCCACACACACTACTGTCCAACACCCTGCTCCCACACACACTACTGTCCAACACCCTGCTCCCACACACACTCTACTGTCCAACACCCTGCTCCCACACACACTCTACTGTCCAACACCCTGCTCCCACACACACTCTACTGTCCAACACCCTGCTACCACACACTCTACTGTCCAACACCCTGCTTCCACACACTCTACTGTCCAACACCCTGCTCCCACACACACTACTGTCCAACACCCTGCTCCCACACACTCTACTGTCCAACACCCTGCTCCCACACACTCTCTACTGTCCAACACCCTGCTCCCACACACACTCTACTGTCCAACACCCTGCTCCCACACACTCTACTGTCCAACACCCTGCTCCCACACACACTCTACTGTCCAACACCCTGCTACCACACACACTCTACTGTCCAACACTGTGCTCCCACACTCTCTACTGTCCAACACCCTGCTCCCACACACACTCTCTACTGTCCAACACCCTGCTCCCACACACACTCTACTGTCCAACACCCTGCTCCCACACACACTCTACTGTCCAACACCCTGCTCCCACACACTCTCTACTGTCCAACACCCTGCTTCCACACACTCTACTGTCCAACACCCTGCTTCCACACTCTCTCTACTGTCCAACACCCTGCTCCCACACACACTCTACTGTCCAACACCCTGCTCCCACACACTCTCTACTGTCCAACACCCTGCTCCCACACACTCTCTACTGTCCAACACCCTGCTCCCACACACTCTCTACTGTCCAACACCCTGCTCCCACACACTCTCTACTGTCCAACACCCTGCTCCCACACACTCTCTACTGTCCAACACCCTGCTCCCACACACTCTACTGTCCAACACCCTGCTCCCACACACTCTCTACTGTCCAACACCCTGCTCCCACACACTCTACTGTCCAACACCCTGCTCCCACACACTCTACTGTCCAACACCCTGCTCCCACACACTCTCTACTGTCCAACACCCTGCTCCCACACACTCTACTGTCCAACACCCTGCTCCCACACTCTCTACTGTCCAACACCCTGCTCCCACACACTCTCTACTGTCCAACACCCTGCTCCCACACACTCTCTACTGTCCAACACCCTGCTCCCACACACTCTACTGTCCAACACCCTGCTCCCACACACTCTCTACTGTCCAACACCCTGCTCCCACACACTCTCTACTGTCCAACACCCTGCTCCCACACTCTCTACTGTCCAACACCCTGCTCCCACACTCTCTACTGTCCAACACCCTGCTTCCACACTCTCTACTGTCCAACACCCTGCTCCCACACACACTCTACTGTCCAACACCCTGCTCCCACACACACTCTACTGTCCAACACCCTGCTCCCACACACTCTCTACTGTCCAACACCCTGCTCCCACACACTCTCTACTGTCCAACACCCTGCTCCCACACACTCTACTGTCCAACACCCTGCTCCCACACACTCTCTACTGTCCAACACCCTGCTCCCACACACTCTCTACTGTCCAACACCGTGCTCCCACACACTCTACTGTCCAACACCCTGCTCCCACACACACTCTACTGTCCAACACCCTGCTCCTACACACACTCTACTGTCCAACACCCTGCTCCCACACACTCTCTACTGTCCAACACCCTGCTCCCACACACTCTCTACTGTCCAACACCCTGCTCCCACACACTCTACTGTCCAACACCCTGCTCCCACACTCTCTACTGTCCAACACCCTGCTCCCACACACTCTACTGTCCAACACCCTGCTCCCACACACTCTCTACTGTCCAACACCCTGCTCCGACACACTCTACTGTCCAACACCCTGCTCCCACACACACTCTACTGTCCAACACCCTGCTCCCACACACTCTACTGTCCAACACCCTGCTCCCACACACTCTACTGTCCAACACCCTGCTCTCACACACTCTCTACTGTCCAACACCCTGCTCCCACACACTCTCTACTGTCCAACACCCTGCTCCCACACACTCTCTACTGTCCAACACCCTGCTCCCACACACACTCTACTGTCCAACACCCTGCTCCCACACACTCTACTGTCCAACACCCTGCTCCCACACACTCTCTACTGTCCAACACCCTGCTCCCACACTCTCTACTGTCCAACACCCTGCTCACACACTCTCTACTGTCCAACACCCTGCTCCCACACACTCTCTACTGTCCAACACCCTGCTCCCACACACACTACTGTCCAACACCCTGCTCCCACACACACTACTGTCCAACACCCTGCTCCCACACACACTCTACTGTCGAACACCCTGCTCCCACACACACTCTACTGTCCAACACCCTGCTCCCACACACACTCTACTGTCCAACACCCTGCTACCACACACTCTACTGTCCAACACCCTGCTTCCACACACTCTACTGTCCAACACCCTGCTCCCACACACACTACTGTCCAACACCCTGCTCCCACACACTCTACTGTCCAACACCCTGCTCCCACACACTCTCTACTGTCCAACACCCTGCTCCCACACACACTCTACTGTCCAACACCCTGCTCCCACACACTCTACTGTCCAACACCCTGCTCCCACACACACTCTACTGTCCAACACCCTGCTACCACACACACTCTACTGTCCAACACTGTGCTCCCACACTCTCTACTGTCCAACACCCTGCTCCCACACACACTCTCTACTGTCCAACACCCTGCTCCCACACACACTCTACTGTCCAACACCCTGCTCCCACACACACTCTACTGTCCAACACCCTGCTCCCACACACTCTCTACTGTCCAACACCCTGCTTCCACACACTCTACTGTCCAACACCCTGCTTCCACACTCTCTCTACTGTCCAACACCCTGCTCCCACACACACTCTACTGTCCAACACCCTGCTCCCACACACTCTCTACTGTCCAACACCCTGCTCCCACACACACTCTACTGTCCAACACCCTGCTCCCACACACTCTACTGTCCAACACCCTGCTCCCACACACACTCTACTGTCCAACACCCTGCTCCCACACACTCTCTACTGTCCAACACCCTGCTCCCACACACACTCTACTGTCCAACACCCTGCTCCCACACACACTACTGTCCAACACCCTGCTCCCACACACACTACTGTCCAACACCCTGCTCCCACACACACTACTGTCCAACACCCTGCTCCCACACACTCTACTGTCCAACACCCTGCTCCCACACACACTCTACTGTCCAACACCCTGCTCCCACACACACTCTACTGTCCAACACCCTGCTCCCACACACACTCTACTGTCCAACACCCTGCTCCCACACACTCTCTACTGTCCAACACCCTGCTCCCACACACTCTCTACTGTCCAACACCCTGCTCCCACACACACTCTACTGTCCAACACCCTGCTCCCACACACTCTCTACTGTCCAACACCCTGCTCCCACACACTCTACTGTCCAACACCCTGCTCCCACACTCTCTACTGTCCAACACCCTGCTCCCACACACTCTACTGTCCAACACCGTGCTCCCACACACACTCTACTGTCCAACACCCTGCTCCCACACACACTCTACTGTCCAACACCCTGCTCCCACACACTCTCTACTGTCCAACACCCTGCTCCCACACACTCTCTACTGTCCAACACCCTGCTCCCACACACTCTACTGTCCAACACCCTGCTCCCACACACACTCTACTGTCCAACACCCTGCTCCTACACACACTCTACTGTCCAACACCCTGCTCCCACACACACTCTACTGTCCAACACCCTGCTCCCACACACACTCTACTGTCCAACACCCTGCTTCCACACACACTCTACTGTCCAACACCCTGCTCCCACACACTCTACTGTCCAACACCCTGCTCCCACACACTCTCTACTGTCCAACACCCTGCTCCCACACACTCTCTACTGTCCAACACCCTGCTCCCACACACACTCTACTGTCCAACACCCTGCTCCCACACACTCTACTGTCCAACACCCTGCTCCCACACACTCTACTGTCCAACACCCTGCTCCCACACACACTCTACTGTCCAACACCCTGCTCCCACACACTCTACTGTCCAACACCCTGCTCCTACACACTCTCTACTGTCCAACACCCTGCTCCCACACACTCTACTGTCCAACACCCTGCTCCCACACACTCTACTGTCCAACACCCTGCTCCCACACACTCTCTACTGTCCAACACCCTGCTCCCACACTCTCTACTGTCCAACACCCTGCTCCCACACACTCTCTACTGTCCAACACCCTGCTCCCACACACACTCTACTGTCCAACACCCTGCTCCCACACACTCTACTGTCCAACACCCTGCTCCCACACACTCTCTACTGTCCAACACCCTGCTCCCACACACTCTCTACTGTCCAACACCCTGCTCCCACACACACTCTACTGGCCAACACCCTGCTCCCACACACACTCTATTGTCCAACACCCTGCTCCCACACACACTCTACTGTCCAACACCCTGCTCCCACACACTCTACTGTCCAACACCCTGCTCCCACACACTCTCTACTGTCCAACACCCTGCTCCCACACACACTCTACTGTCCAACACCCTGCTCCCACACACACTCTACTGTCCAACACCCTGCTCCCACACACTCTCTACTGTCCAACACCCTGCTCCCACACACACTCTACTGTCCAACACCCTGCTCCCACACACACTCTACTGTCCAACACCCTGCTCCCACACACTCTACTGTCCAACACCCTGCTCCCACACACTCTCTACTGTCCAACACCCTGCTCCCACACACTCTCTACTGTCCAACACCGTGCTCCCACACACTCTACTGTCCAACACCCTGCTCCCACACACACTCTACTGTCCAACACCCTGCTCCTACACACACTCTACTGTCCAACACCCTGCTCCCACACACTCTCTACTGTCCAACACCCTGCTCCGACACACTCTACTGTCCAACACCCTGCTCCCACACACACTCTACTGTCCAACACCCTGCTCCCACACACTCTACTGTCCAACACCCTGCTCCCACACACTCTACTGTCCAACACCCTGCTCTCACACACTCTCTACTGTCCAACACCCTGCTCCCACACACTCTCTACTGTCCAACACCCTGCTCCCACACACTCTCTACTGTCCAACACCCTGCTCCCACACACACTCTACTGTCCAACACCCTGCTCCCACACACTCTACTGTCCAACACCCTGCTCCCACACACTCTCTACTGTCCAACACCCTGCTCCCACACTCTCTACTGTCCAACACCCTGCTCACACACTCTCTACTGTCCAACACCCTGCTCCCACACACTCTCTACTGTCCAACACCCTGCTCCCACACACACTACTGTCCAACACCCTGCTCCCACACACACTACTGTCCAACACCCTGCTCCCACACACACTCTACTGTCGAACACCCTGCTCCCACACACACTCTACTGTCCAACACCCTGCTCCCACACACACTCTACTGTCCAACACCCTGCTACCACACACTCTACTGTCCAACACCCTGCTTCCACACACTCTACTGTCCAACACCCTGCTCCCACACACACTACTGTCCAACACCCTGCTCCCACACACTCTACTGTCCAACACCCTGCTCCCACACACTCTCTACTGTCCAACACCCTGCTCCCACACACACTCTACTGTCCAACACCCTGCTCCCACACACTCTACTGTCCAACACCCTGCTCCCACACACACTCTACTGTCCAACACCCTGCTACCACACACACTCTACTGTCCAACACTGTGCTCCCACACTCTCTACTGTCCAACACCCTGCTCCCACACACACTCTCTACTGTCCAACACCCTGCTCCCACACACACTCTACTGTCCAACACCCTGCTCCCACACACACTCTACTGTCCAACACCCTGCTCCCACACACTCTCTACTGTCCAACACCCTGCTTCCACACACTCTACTGTCCAACACCCTGCTTCCACACTCTCTCTACTGTCCAACACCCTGCTCCCACACACACTCTACTGTCCAACACCCTGCTCCCACACACTCTCTACTGTCCAACACCCTGCTCCCACACACTCTCTACTGTCCAACACCCTGCTCCCACACACTCTCTACTGTCCAACACCCTGCTCCCACACACTCTCTACTGTCCAACACCCTGCTCCCACACACTCTCTACTGTCCAACACCCTGCTCCCACACACTCTACTGTCCAACACCCTGCTCCCACACACTCTCTACTGTCCAACACCCTGCTCCCACACACTCTACTGTCCAACACCCTGCTCCCACACACTCTACTGTCCAACACCCTGCTCCCACACACTCTCTACTGTCCAACACCCTGCTCCCACACACTCTACTGTCCAACACCCTGCTCCCACACTCTCTACTGTCCAACACCCTGCTCCCACACACTCTCTACTGTCCAACACCCTGCTCCCACACACTCTCTACTGTCCAACACCCTGCTCCCACACACTCTACTGTCCAACACCCTGCTCCCACACACTCTCTACTGTCCAACACCCTGCTCCCACACACTCTCTACTGTCCAACACCCTGCTCCCACACTCTCTACTGTCCAACACCCTGCTCCCACACTCTCTACTGTCCAACACCCTGCTTCCACACTCTCTACTGTCCAACACCCTGCTCCCACACACACTCTACTGTCCAACACCCTGCTCCCACACACACTCTACTGTCCAACACCCTGCTCCCACACACTCTCTACTGTCCAACACCCTGCTCCCACACACTCTCTACTGTCCAACACCCTGCTCCCACACACACTCTACTGTCCAACACCCTGCTCCCACACACACTCTACTGTCCAACACCCTGCTTCCACACACACTCTACTGTCCAACACCCTGCTCCCACACACTCTACTGTCCAACACCCTGCTCCCACACACACTCTACTGTCCAACACCCTGCTCCCACACACTCTACTGTCCAACACCCTGCTCCCACACACACTCTACTGTCCAACACCCTGCTCCCACACACTCTCTACTGTCCAACACCCTGCTCCCACACACTCTCTACTGTCCAACACCCTGCTCCCACACACACTCTACTGTCCAACACCCTGCTCCCACACACTCTACTGTCCAACACTGTGCTCCCACACACACTCTACTGTCCAACACCGTGCTCCCACACACACTCTACTGTCCAACACCGTGCCCAACTTCCGATGCTGCTCACCGTTTTAACACTCAGTTTCACTTCTCCCCAGGTGACGTAAGTGACCCCTGCTGGCCAAGAGAATCCCTACGGCCACACACACACATCCTCCGCAAGACTCCTTCAACCCCACCATCACCTTTGACCTCTTCCACTCATACTTTGGGTGGTCCTATGGGATTGCAGCAAATACCGTGTCATTTACACACACCAACACACACACACACACACACACACACACACACACACACACACTCACTCACATCCTATAAGACGTGTCTGATACTCCACCATCAGCCAATCAAAAGAGTGGTTGATGACATCATCATGAATAGCCAGACAGCATGGACCTGTCAGCATATTTATCACAGAAGGATGATGTTGCCCCTAACCACAGTTCTAGGATCAGATTAGCCTACCCCTAGTCCTAACCCTAACCACTAGGGACAGACCGACCTTGTATCAGTGGTAAGGGGCAACGCCTCCTCTTTCTGCTCACATGTAACTCCGTTAATGATGTGTGGGCTTCAAATGTGAGGCACCTCTTTTAAAACCAAGTTTTTAGTCCTGATAAGTCATGTTATTTTTTTACTTTTGATTCTTCTTGCTTTTTTACCTCTTCTTCTTGCTTGTATTTATTGCACTTCCAGAGAAAGACAATGTTTTGATTTAAAGGGAAGAGACAGGACAGGAGAGCAAACCTCCCCCAAAGTCAAGCTCTGTTTGTACTGCTAAACTCTTGAACTCCTAGAAAGTAGTCAGTGATTGCACGCACCTACTGTAGCCAGCGCTATGTAAAAACACATGATATGTTTATTCCCATAATAACAATAATTCTAACTTGATATCAGGACGACTATTATAAATACGTTGAGATGTAGATAGTAGAAGCACATGTCAGAAACACATGAAAGTTGTGTGTCTTTAGAACATTCTTGTACAATAAACAAATGTACGTTTCTAAAAGCAGTCAGGGCTGAATTGAACAGGTAAACATTAACCTCAGTGCCATACTAAAGCCCTTAAGCAGAAGTGCATGACCCTTGACCTTTTGAGATGATTGTGAAATGTTATTTTAGCTGACCCGGTCATTTATGGTCTTAAACAAAACCATCTTGCAACCGTCCTTCAACCATCCCCAACCGTCCTTCAACCATCCCTATACTCATTTGCCATCACAGGGTAGCCATTAGCGCTAGATTCCAAGTAATCATGTTCTTTTCCGCCTCACTGTTTGAACACATTCTAGAAAAATAGAGAATGCACTTTAATGACATGTTGAATCCAAAGGATGTCTCTGAAGTGTCAGTGTTTGTTTTGTTTACCTAGTTCATGTTTTATTGTGGGGATGTGCCACATTTAGATTGTTGAGGATCTGAATAATGATGATATGTATCCTTTGTGTATATTTGCTCAGGAGAAAGAAGCACAGACTGACTAAATAACTGTTCCTCATAGTCTACAATGGAAAGATTTCATTTGGGTTATAACAGTGCTGCATATTTGATTGTTTTTTTCTGGCCTGTAAATGACCATTTTGTACAGATGTAAATTCATCAATAAAATGTATTTAAGTTGTGAATTTCATTGAGAATGTTTTTTGTGTGTGTTAGGATGGAAACACTGACAGCATACGAATAAAAATAGTTCAAGTTCTTCGTGGTATGCGTGCCTCATTACTGACTCCTATTGACAGCGTCAGCCGAAGATGTATGGAGGTAGATTAGATTTCTTTATGTCGAGTGCAAAACTTTTTGCATTGCAAACAAAAGTAAATATTCTGAAAACAAATATGAGGTTAAAGTTTTGCACTCGACAGTAATAAACAAATCTATCTCCATACAAAAGACCACCAACAACTGTAGCAAACGAGGCCTGACTGCGCGCCGTCAGAGGAGTTTTGGCTCCAATGAATGTATCTTCCGTTGGTCGTCGGATAACGTGAATCCACTCAAACTATTATTGTAAGTGGAGGAAGGAGTTGAAATGGTAGTCAGAATAACAATAACAGAAGAACATACTCAGTCGATATCTTGGTTATAAAGGCAAGTGTTATTAGTTCTTGCAGAGCCCGGATAGCTCAGTCGGTAGAGCATCAGACTTTTAATCTGAGGGTCCAGGGTTCAAGTCCCTGTTCGGGCGGTACCATTTTCTTCTGCTGAGGTGTTTCTATAGGATGACAGAATGTGGCGATGCACAGACTACAACGTATATTGGAATTATCCAACTGACCCCAGCCCCATAACAGAGGTATTCCCCCCCCCCCCTCCATAACAGATACAGAGTTCTGACAGCACGAGGACGCTTATGACACGTGACTGCTAGTACACAAATACCACATCTAATGCTGTTTGAATGACAAACGGGATTCCTACTAGTAACAGTTGTATTGTAACCAGCAGTGGCGATTTGACCATGGTATTTCTGGACTGGAGGAGCAGTTGTGTATGACGTCACCATCACAAACAATAATGGTAGTCGGGTAGTTATGCTATGGGCTGCCCTGTGAGTCCCAGGGAGAAGAACGTTTTCAAAACTGAATACACTTCATACGCTTCAGCTCTCATCACGACACAGAACACTACACTGAGGTCAGAATCAGAATCGGGTAAAAAAAAGTATACGGTGCCATTTGGACTTCATAACTTGTGAAAAATAAATTGTTGATTTATCTATATTTTAATGTTCTATTATATAAAGGACATATCTAGCTTGCTGAAAAACATAGTGGTCGAGCTCAGGCACCTAAATTGTATTTTATTTAGAATACCCTCTGTAGTTGAATAGGGCGAGTGTCTCCAGAACAGAGTGGACACATAACAGGGTGGACACTAACAGGGTGGACATTTTGAATTAAAGTTAGCCTTTAGCCTGCCTGTGTTAGCATAATGCCTAGAATGACCATGAATACTTGATGAGGAATCTAATTTGCACTAAATACTTTTTTTAAATTATTCAATTTGATTGATCTCCTCAATATTTATGCATAACAGGCTGGCATAACATGACACGTTATGGTCAACCACATTAAACTCACTGGATAAAAACATAAAAATCAGATGGTAAAAGAGAGAGAAAATCACACAGCTTACAACTTTGTTCCAGCTGCACTCCGACTCTACAACCAGGCCCTGCAGGGTGGGGGAGACCTGGAGCTGGAACTTTTGGAACTTTTTACTTATTGAGCCTGCACTGTTTTATGTATTTTATTGAATGTTTTCTGTTTTCTGTATTGAATGTTTTCTGCCCTAACTGAGCTGTTTGACAACAAAATTTCCCCATTGGGGACAATAAAGGTTTTCAATCAATCAACATTTGAAATCCCCTCCACTGATGTGATGTCACCTCATGAGAGTGATGTGATTGAGAAATATGATTTTCTTTTAAAAGGGACATTTACACAGCATAACAGGGTGGACAGTGATCGCAGGGACAAGCATAGAACCTTAATTTTTTGTACAACATTTTTTTAAAAATGGATAAAAACTATATTTGATTTCAATAGATATTGATCAGGAAAATGAAATAATAATAACATATTTGGAAATGTATATGTTTTTAATAGTTATTTTTTGGATTGAAGTTGAATGAACAACACTGGGGACATCCCAAATCCCATGCAAAATCCCATTTACATCTTTAACCAAAGCTTTTAAAATGTAGAAAACAACAACTTAGAAGCCCATATCATTGTATTCATAATAAATAACAATTGACTATACATGAAAAACCTAATGGAATTAGTATTTGTCCAAATTTAGACAAAATACAACATGATTTGTACTGGGGACGGAAAAGGCACCGTATTTAAAAAATGACCCAATCGCTTTTATTACATCTCATGGTACACAAAGTACACAAGAGTAAAATGATTGGCATTGCAGCATTCAGATACAAAATCACAATAATAATAATAGGTAAAGTAAAAATAAGTAAAATAAGTCACCCTCCTCCAGTAATAAAGTAAAGTAATAACCAGACCACTAAATCATAACAACATCTGATTCTTTCAATATAAAGTTAGGATGATCAGTTGTTTATGTATTTGCCTTGTCATTCAATGGAAGAAAGAAGGACAAATAATATTGTATTATGGACACCAAGGAATATACATTTAATTATTAATATATTCTTAAGACACGAGGAAGTGCACA